>NW_001884553.1:775239-981701 GCF_000146915.1 Parastagonospora nodorum SN15
TGTTTTGTTGTCTGGATGGCGAGGAGGAAGAGCTGTCAGCGCGGGCGGATCAACGTCGTCGCGGGTAGCAGAGAGTCGGAAATGGTGACGGAAGAGCGAGATCGAGCATCCAACGTGAAAGATGAGGGCAGAGCGCGGCCTTATCCGCTTTTAAATGCGCCGGCTCACCGAAATTTTCTGCGGTAATGAGGCATTTTGTTTGGTTTCCATGGATGGGCGCGCTCGGGCCATAGCGGAGGGTCCGGCAATAGAGCTTGCATGGGGGAGGCAAGCAATTGATTGTCTGGGCAACGAAAAGGCTGTGGGTACTTACAAGAGGCGCGATATACGGAGTTGGGAGCTTGGGGTGGGAAGAGCGTTTGATGATGGAGAGTCTTGCGGATGGTGAGAGCTAGAAGAGGAGTTTGAGAAATGGCTGGGACCCATGGGCGAAAGCTAGCCCTGACCGGATGAAGCTGTTGCGCCCAGCCAATCGCGCAAACAGCATCACTATTTCGTCGACGGGATAGGATCGTCGCTTGACCTCCGTCTACGGCGCGGCATGGCTAAAAAGCACCGTTGTGCTCCTCCACGGCCGCCGCATCGCCTGCATCAATTGTGCTCTCACCAACTAAGCACTGGTCCCACGCCCAGATGGCCTCTAATCCCGCAACGACGCGCTCAACAACCCCAACGCTCCACGCCCTCGCTGGAAGCCGCCGCTGACGCTACTCCTCGGCTCCACCATGGGACCCCTGTGAGGGCCTTGACCGTTCTCGCGCAAACAATGTACGCGAGTTATGTCATGGCCCGTTGCTTATCGCGCGCCCGAGGACATCTCGCACGAAGGCCCGGCACGTCCTCGCGGCGAGCCTCAGGCCGAGTGCGCGACAATATCCTATCCCGTGCACGCCTCGACAAACGACAGAGTCTCGGAAATGCCTCATCTTGCGACGCGCTCTGTATCTAGCGCCGTCAATAGCGTGGACAGAATCGCGGGCAAATACGACTTAGGCACGCGTGGGATGGGAGGGCCGGTCTTAGGAGCGTGCTAGCGCCCAGTTTGCAGATGCGATCACCACCAAGCTTCAACCCCAGGATCTTGGCGCAGGGCTTGGAAGCAAGGCTCAACGCAGGCACGGCGACATTGGCGTTTCACACAATGGTCGATCGTCGTGTTGTAAACAGCTTGGGGGAGGTGATCACGCTTGGCTAATACAGCTGTACCTCCCTCTTGTCGCACACCGAGACATCACGAGACCTTGCGCCAGAGTGGGTGAGTTTGAGACCGTCATCTGTGAAGCAGTGCCGGCGCAGACAATATCCTCATATTGGTGGTAAACCCTGGGTGCACTGAAAGAAATTTCCTTGCTGAGATCTAGACTGCGTTTTGAGTTGTGTCAAGGCGCTACACGACGACAAGAAAATTGATCCAGTCTTGGTGCCATGGCTGAAACATTAATCGCGCAATGCTTGGTCGAGTGCTTCGATAAAGAGCGCTTTACACCTAAACTCTCAATATGGAAGATGGATACACATAGGCAGTCTTTACCAACCCTTTTTTATGGAAATTAGGTATGGGGACTCGAGGGTAAGGATATCAAATCTGGAATGAGGCGAGTAAGAGGCAGAAATCTGGCTGCGACCAGCAGGTCACGATTTCCATGATATGAACACAAACAGCACTCTATGGGGTATCATGCGATGAACTTTTGTCCTCAGCCTCTTCAGTTTCTCCATATCCTGACCTGTTTGTCCGCACCACCACTACCCACCCTCTCACCATCCGGACTCCAGTCCAACGCAAACACCTGATCTTTGTGACCCGGCAAATCCTCCTTCAGTTTTCCTGTCCGCATGTCCCACACCTTCAGCGTAGTGTCTTTGCTGCAGCTCGCCAACAACCTGCTATCAGCGGAGAAACATGTCATGTAGACGGGGCCGACGTGGGCTCGAAGGGTGTTGAGGAACTTTCCATCACGAGCAGACCACAGCTTGACGTGGTTGTCCCACGCTGCGGAGGCGAGCAGTTGGCCATCTGGTGAAAACGTGACCTGGTTGATCTGCTTCTGATGGCCTACCATGCGAGTAACTGGTTTGTTGCTGCTCAACGGGGTCCACAGGATGAGTGTGCAATCTTCCGAGGCGGTTGCCAATCGCTCCACAATCTCGTTGTTGATGGTCGCGGCTTTCTCGAACCGTGACTTTGCTTTTGCGAGCTTCTCTTCGGGTGACGCGGGTACTTTTCGTGTATGGTCGTGGTATGCAGTCCGGAGAACGAAGTCGGTAGAGAGAGCCAGGTGGTTCACCCAATGTGCGTGGCCGGATAGAGTGTTGACCAACGTGCCGACAGAAGCATCCCAGACTTTGATAGTCTTGTCATGGGAAGAGGTATATATCCTTCCAGTGCCTCCCCACTTGACGCAGGTCACGCTGCCTTTGTGGCCTGCCAGCGCATAGTCGATCTTTCCACCCACTGCGTCCCAAACTCTTACGGTGCCGTCTTTTGAGGACGACGCAACTCTTGGCCGTCCTGGCTCTTGCAGATGAAATGGCTCCCAAGTCAGCGAAGTGATGAAGCCTGTGTGTCCTTTCAGTGGCCCGCCAATCTGCTTGCCAGTATTCGGGTCCCATACCCTGACTTCGTTGTCATATCCTCCGGTTGCCAACAACGACCCATCAGGCGAGTAGCTGACCGCAAGAACCCACTTCGTATGACCCTTGAGCGTATGTACTGGCGTGCCTGTATCGCAGTCCCATATCCTAACCGTCTTGTCTCCACTTCCACTCGCCATGCGACCTGAATTCAGTGGCGAGAACTGCACAGCCAATATGTTGTCTCCATGACCCGAAATAGCTGCCGCGCATCTTGACACAGCCTTCACTCTAAACACTGCTTGGGGCGCATACTGCAGCACAATCTCGCTCTCAGAAGAAGCCTTCCCCGACTTGACCAACGCATTGTATAGATCTTCCTTGTCTCCAAGAGCTTCGGTAGCCCCGTCTGGGAAGAAACGGTATGGTATTTGGTCGTCGGATTGGTCTTTGAGTTCGTTCAAGAGAATTTCGAGGTTCTTGGTCGAAGCCTGTGAGAGCGGAACGGTGAGGACAGGAAGACTGCCGCTCTCGCCGGTAGCCTGGTCGACGAAGCGCACTCGCACTGTGCCATCGGGGATTGTGGTATCGATTTCTGCTTGTTGGCGGGCGATTTCTCCCTGCTCGCGCTTTTGGCGCTTCGAGGGCGGTGGGTACTGTGTCGCCATTTTGTAGCTGTCGTATGCTCAAATCCTCCGTAAGACCAAGGATATCAGGCAATAGGAATTGCAAATGTTGCAGAAATACTCGCCGAGTTCACCCCACTGCGATCGCAACTTCCCAAAAATTTTGGGTTATCGATAGAGCGACGCTAGCAGGGGTGACGCGCTAGTGGCTCACTGGACGCGTCTGTCATCCGATCTCTCCTTCACCATACTGCTCTCATTGAAGCCTGAGAAGAGCAAGATATTCCAGCTGATCACCGACTAATCGCACGGCACTGACAAACATGTCGAACCGGTTTCGGCCGTCGACTTCCTACAGCACTTCAGCCTCCACTTCGTATGGCTACCCGTATGGTGACTATACGACCACTACTTCACGTCCTGGGACCCGAAGGGATGGCACCGGTAGGCCTTCAACTGCTCGACCAAGGACTGGTGCATCTACCATCGCCAGGATCGAAGCTCAACATGTTGTGTGTGCCGTGGCCGAGTCTCGTGGTATCTCACCAACCATAGGTCTGGCTTTCGTCAACCTTGATACAGGAGAAGCAGTGCTTTGCCAGATCTGTGACAGCCAAACTTATGTTCGCACGATCCACAAACTCAAGGTCTACGGTCCGTCTGAGATACTGATTGTTGCCACTGCGGCAAGCCCGAAGTCGAAGCTCTTCTCGATCATCGAAGAGAATCTGGAAGATATCGGCAGCAAGCTGACTCTACTTGATCGACGATACTGGGCTGAGACCACTGGGTTCGAATACATTCAATCGCTAGCATTCAAGGAAGATGTCGAAGCGATCAAAGTCTCAGTGGCAGGCAACTACTACGCCGTCTGCTGCATTGCAGCGGTGCGTCGTGTCCTGTGACGCAATGATGCTCGACTGACCTCTATAGGCTCTAAAGTATATTGACCTTGGGATCGGTATGGTCTTCTCATACCACTCGCTCCGTATGAGGTACGAGCCATCCGAGGGTTCCATGATGATTGACGTATCTACCATCCACTCGTTGGAACTTGTCCAGAATTTGCAGAACTCAAAGTCAAAAGACTGTTTGTACGGTCTACTCAATGAGACACTGACACCCATGGGAGCGCGACTTCTCCGAAACAACGTCCTGCAGCCGCTCACTGATGCAGACGTGCTTACCACGAGATACGCAGCAGTCGACGATCTGACGACTAAAGAGGAGATGTTCTTTGGAACACGTGCAGGTAAGTAGATTGGTGGTACGGCTTTCTCATCTAATTTGATGTAGCCTTGAAGAACTTCCTCGACGCCGACAGAATCTTGACCCAGGTGCGTGCTGCGCTGCCAGAGGGCTTTCCAATTCACTCATTTATGCAGTTGATCGTCACACCAAGCAAGCCGACACTACAGACGACTGAACAGTCCATCAACCATATCATCATGCTGAAGTACTTCGTAGGCTCGGTGAAACCCATATACGAAGCACTCACTGGAACGGGCTCGAGCATGCTGAACAATATTCGCGAGCTATGTGCTCCAGAGAATATTGCGCCAATCCAAGAGCTCATCGATCTTGTCATCAACGAAGACACCACTTATGCAAAGCAGCCTCTTGAGTTGAGGAATCAGCGCGTTTACGCCGTCAAATCTGGTGTCAACGGTCTTCTTGACGTCGCTCGAACGACTTACAAGGAGGCATCTGAGGACGCATACCAGCACTGCTCCGAGCTCGGTCGTAAGAGGTTCGAAGCCAAGCAACGGAGATACTTGACTGACCATGACAGAGGAATACGACTTTCAGCTGGAGCTCAAGTACGAGAGCGCTCGCCAGTTTTACATTCGCATTCCAGCTTCTCAAATCGAGGGCCGTGATCTGCCTCCAATCTTCACCAACGTCATTCGTCGCAAGAAGAATATTGAGTGCTCAACACTTGAGTTGATGAAGCGCAATCAGAAGGTAACATAGTGGAAACAATGGTCGATCGTCCCGCTTACTGAAACTAAAGATCAACGTGTCGCATCAGGAAGTCATTCTCATGAGTACGCAACCTTTTTCGAGCGGATTTGTCTTGCTAATAACGGTGTGAAGGTGATCAGGCTGTCGAGAATCTGATTGAAGAAGTGCGCAGCCACATGTCGATCATGTTCAAAATCTGCGAGGCCGTTGCATTGCTGGACATGGTGATTGCTGCCTTTCTCCTGGAGCGAATCGAAGCTGACGGGCCAAGATAACTTCCTTCGCACATCTTGTTACTGTGAACGACTACAGTATGTTATTGCCCTTCTCCTTCCGCAGGCAGCCTGACTAACCTTCTACAGCGAAGCCACAGTTCACAGACACGTTGGCTATTCAGCAAGGCCGGCACCCAATCAAGGAGAAGATTATGCAAACCAAGTTTGTACCGAACGACGTTTACTCAACTCAGCAGACGCGCTTTCAGATTATCACAGGCTGCAACATGAGTGGGAAGAGTACTTACATCCGATCTGTGGCCTTGATGGTGATCATGGCTCAGATTGGTTGCTAGTACACGACCCATAATGTTCTGGACGCTTCATCTGTGCTAATGAGAGACAGTGTTCCAGCAACATACGCTTCGTTCCCGATCCTCCATCAGCTCTTTGCTAGGCTGGGCATGGATGACAACATTGAGACGAATGTCTCTACGTTTGCTGCGGAGATGAAGGAAATTGCTTTCATCTTGCGCAACATCGACAGGCGAAGCTTGTACGTTCACATCACTTGAAGCTCCCTGACGTGAGCTTCGAACTGACCGATATGAAGGGCAATTGTCGATGAGCTCGGCAGAGGCACCAGTACCCGTGACGGGCTGGCTATTGCGCTTGCGATCGCCGAGGCTTTGGTGTCTAGCAAGGTATGTGGTACATGCACAATTTGAAGCATTGCTGATTTGTCCCAGGCTCTTGTATGGTTCGCAACACATTTCAAAGATCTCGCAACAATCATGGCTGAGCGTGCCGGCGTGCAGAACCTCCATTTGGCCGTCGAGGTAATCATCACGTTGCGCTTCATTGGCCGTGACTGACGTATGAGTGCAGTTGAAAAATGACGAGAGCATGACGATGTTGTATCGTATCACGCCCGGTGCTGTCAAGGAAGCTCACTATGGTCTGACTCTTGCTCGCATCGTCCCGTTACCCCCAGGATTAGTCGACCATGCTGCCCAGGTCGCGCAGAAGATCGAAGCGCACATGCTTAAGCGAAAGAAGGCTTCCGAGACGGTGTTGAGAGAGAAGCGCCGCAAGCTCATTCTTAACCTTCGCGAGCATCTTATACAGGCACAGAACGGCGAGTTGGAGGGCGAAGTACTTACCGCATGGCTCAAAGAGCTGCAGAAAGAGTTTGTGAACCGTATGACTGCTCTTGAGGTCGAAGCATCTAGCGTGGGTCAGGAGAGCGATGAAGATGAGGTGATGGGGGAAGGAAGTGTGTTTGGAGAGGAGGATGAGCGTGCTGGGTCGTATGCGCGTCAGCCTTCAGTCTTGACCGTTAGTTCGACCTCCACGACTGAGTCTGAGTCTACGGTCAGGGCGATGTCTCAGGCATCTACTGTGCGAGCGGTCTCTGACAACGATCGCTGAGGGTGGCTTACTGTGGCTGAAGCCGGTGCCTGATGGTATTTACCGGTACAATTGGTGGAAGATGACTGAAAATGCTTTAGAATGAGAGAGCCAGATATGCTGAGGGTGGTGTACACCGAAAACTTGTGTAGTTACAGACTGTAAGAGATTGCAAGACGCCTGGACCCGGTTCATGATCCGAGCATTGCAAGCGTTTAGCCGTTCTACTACAACACCGGTCTTGAAAACTCATACCAATGCCAAGTCGTCTTCTTGTCTACAAAACTGGGCCTGAGAGTAATTTCTTCGTCGTGCCATTCGCACTTCATCTCCGGCTGCTCCGTGCCAAACACAAGTCCAGCAGCCTTCCGGACCCAGCATTTAAGCTCATCCATGGGTTCTGGGAGCGCCGTGTCATCATTAAACATGCTAATATTACAGACGTAGACAACGAGCGTGCCGACGTCAACACACTGATAGCATGTCAAGTACTCGATCCTCTCCTCGAACAGAAGCCCAAATCGTAGATCATCCCGTCCCTGGAGATCAATCCACACATGAAGCCTCCTCCCAGTGCCACGGGCTACCATGTCTTGTGCGACCTGGCTATGCTCTATCATGCGCTGGCGCGCTTGATTCTCCAGGACCGCGCGGCTCTGGGGTATCTCGGTCGCAAAGACGAGATCACAAAGGGAAACGACCTGGGCTGTTGCAGGTCCGAATAAAGTAGATGTACCCGTGTTTGGATATGTGCCGGTGTAGGGATGGAAGTACGAGCTAGAGAGGCGTATCCATTCGGAACGCTCGAGTAAGAGAGCGATGCTTTCGGTGTGGAAGGCTTTGTTGATGAACAGCCATTCTGGGAGCGTATGTGTCCACTGAGAGTCAAACGCGCTTTTGGTGTACACTTGGTTCGAAGCGATGTATCGGAGTATGGTCTTTCTGTTGGAGTACGCAACTACTTGATATGGGTGGCCCTGCCAGAGGAAGTGGTAGACCAGGTCTCGCAGTTCCCGCGGCAATTCGAAGAATGCGAAATGTGTTGAGCGTGCCATTGCTGTTGCGAGGAACGTAGCAAGCACACGAGAAGTACTGGTGAGTAACAAGTGCTCAGAAGATCAAGGCTGCCACTTTGTCAGGCGGCACAGCCAAACGCTAGCCGTTTTTGTCATAAGTTGTACATAGCTACAGCTATATACGCCGTCAATATCCAATATTCTACAACTCTACTTGCTCAGCCTCGAGTTGCCTCTCTTTCATCCTCATCTCTGACGCCTTGAGGATCAAGCGGCGGTAGTCTAGAACCGCTTGCTCGAGTTCAGTCTTCTTCAAAGCCTCATGGTCTGAATGCGCGACGAAGATGTTGCCAGGCCCATACAAGTACCGCTTGTGATCACCCTCTAGCAGCGGCACATCCGTACCGTAGTTCACAGTCAGTGTCTCAAAGCCCTCAATGTCGCAATCAATGTCCACGGGCGCGTAACCCTGGCTCGCCCACACGATATCCAGGTCTCCGCCTTGCTGCTGCGCATTGGCTTTTGCGTCTTTCAGCGCGTTTACAATCAGCCCCTTGACGACTTCTGGAGTGCCGGCTGCGAGTCTGGTCGCGATATTCGCAATCGCAGTCTCAGCGACGACATTTGCCGCAACACCGCCTTGTATGCGACCAAAGTTCATAGTCGTGTTTCCGTACTTCTCGCTCCACGGGAGGTGCTCCCTCAGTTCCAGCAACGACCCAAGCGCTTCTACAATGATGTCGTTCGCGCTTGCTCCCAGCCACGGGTAGCCCGAGTGCGCTGCCTTGCCCGTCGCCTTGAGCGCGAAGCCCAACATGCCCTTGTGCCCGCAGACCAGCTTTCCTTCTGTAGGCTCGCCGAAGATGGCGATGTCGTAGTTCGGGCTGGGGCGATGCTTCCAGCCGGAAAAGTTGCGCATGCCGTCGCCGCCCTCTTCTTCGCCGACAACGAATAACAGCGATATGTCGTCAAATAGGTGCTTGCGCAGGCCTTGTACGGCAATGATTTGCGCGGCTACGCTGCCCTTTGCGTCGACGCTGCCTCGGCCGCCAATCATGCCTGAGGTCTCATTGTAGTAGTATGGCCAGTACGGCGGGACTACGTCTATGTGCGACGATACAAGGATGGAGGTTTCGCGCTTCTTGCCGTAGGCGAGGATGTTGAAGCGGTCTTTTGTGATGCGTTGCTTTTCGACGGTGTAATCATGGTCTTTGAGGTAGGACGCGAGCCAGTCGCCGACGTGCTGCTCATTGTGGGTGATTGATTCAATCTCTACGAGTTTGCGGTGGAGGTGGAGTAGCTCTTTTGATGTTGACGGATCGAGGGTGGTCAGCTCTGGGATGGGCGCTTGTGGCACTGCCGCAACGCTTGTGAATGCTAATGATATAAGTGGAAGCGTTCTGAGTATCATATTGGCGGTAAATTGCAGCACGGATGCGCAATTGCTGGTCGATGTTTGGGGAGAGGGAAGCTTGGTGCTCAAGCGATGACGATGGTAACTACCGGCGCCGAGTTACCGCCGCCTATCGCTGTGACAATCTTGGGACGAATGCCTCCTTCTATCACTCCTGCTTTCTTATCCCACTTCATTGATACACTAAATGTAGAAATGTGTGCGATGCGTTGGCAATGTAATTCAGAAGACACGAAACTGACAATGTCTAAACCTTCTCATTGCAAGGAGATCGGGTGGCCCCCACCAGCTTCCTCCCACGCAACACGATTAACTAGCAATCACCACCCTTGGGATGATTCTTCGTGAGATTACTATTTACACTTTATCTATTCTACTTAATCAATGCTAGGTAGAATAAACACGTCGCCCCTTGACTTGTAGAAAGCATCATGCCAGTTGATGCTTGAGGACTGGGTGCACCGGGTGCGCACCATTCAAGAGCGCATCCAGCTACGGGGAATGTTAGTCTTCTTGCATGGCGGGCACAGCTAACCACACGCAAGAGAGACGAAGATCCATCGAAGAACAGCAATGGTGCCATGTAGCCTGTCGCCACCGACATACAGAAGACACTCGACATCACACTGCAATCTATGCAGCTATCGCGCAAGCTGATCGACGCACTTTCGATGAATTTTGAGAGCATATGAACGGTTTCAATCTGCCTGATGGCGTATTCTATACGCGGGTCTAGCTACCTGTGCCACGTTTCTCTGCATAATGCGCAGGTATCAGCCCTAGAACCAACGGACCAACATAACGCCTGTTGTACTGACCGACGGAAAGTTGCAGGGGGGGTCGTTTTAAATCGATAGATGCTGAATAAGTTAGTTTCCCATAGTAAATCAGGCCGTGCGCTATGCTAACGTTCAACGTTACCCCGCGGAGCCTCTCCACTAAGTTTTCTTGTTCTAATATCTTTTTTTGAAGCTGTACAGGTAGGTGATAAAGCTATCGTGGCGCTAGCTTTTAGAGTCGCAATTGCTAGTTTCTAACGTTTCTAAGACGCCAAGCTGCCGACGTCATCTATATGCTAACGTTTTCAGCTGTTTTTAACCTGAACTAACGCCAAAAACAGTGCCAAGAGTCCTCTATAACTGCCTCACGAGCTGCCTCTTCAAATAGCTGAGAAATAGACTCAGTAGCTCTAATATTGCCAAGGAATTAAGCTAAGAATGCCCTGTATAAATCTCTTAGTCAGGGCTTACAAATTTAGACCAAGCGTTCAAAAATACGCTCAAAAACGACCCTAACACCGGCCGTACTACCCCTGTACTTTCCGTCGGTCAGTACAACAGGCGTTATGTTTGCTCTTTGTCCGCAATCACCCTACCACTTGGACGTCGCAAGTAAACCTCTTCCTTTAGTTGTGTAACGTTACAAGTGGGCCCATACGACATTTTAGTGGCCGGTAACAGGTTACGGTACTCGCGTTTAGTAATTTTGGGAAGCATGTCGTGGGCAGGCCGCGCACGACATGCTTGCTCGTTTTTTCTGAGTTTTACCCTGTAACTAAGCCTCAACTCTGCGCAACACTATAACCTAACAACGCAAGATCTGACTCTAACATCAATAACGTAGTAACTTAAGTATAAGCACACTTACATGCGAAATTTATACAGAATCATCTTAAAGCGTTGTTGTGTTGCAAGCCTGCGCGTACAGATAGTGCCCAGGCCCCAAAATTCAGAAAAAACGAGCTCCTTCGTACTGCTCTTTCATCCAAGCTTAGCGTATACTCACCTAGGCTTAGCTCGTATGCAGATATCGGGGTGCAGATACCACTATTTTGTGCAGAACATGGTCGTAACATAACGCTCAGCAAAATCACTATTATTGCGTAAAGCCGGTGTCTCAACGCATATCTGGAGCTGACGGGCCAACCGGCGTAACAATCTAAAGTACATATCCACGGCATATATTTGCGATTTTCTTTCTTGGCCCTTGCGACGAATTCCTTCCCACAAGGTTACCATGAGAGCTTTTGCGAGGCGAATTAGATAGTACGTAAATATCTAAAACACATGTTGTGATTGGGCTCACCTATCCATGTTCAGGCCAATTACGACTTCACCGGTGAACACTCTATCATGGTAAATTCAATCAGACCAGACCGGGCTAATAGACGCTCACGCCTTTGCAGGCTAAGAAGAAGCATGTGTATATCTGGCATTGTGTGGGTGGCTTGCTTCACGCCTTTGTTCATTGAGGCCCAATCTAACCGCAAAAGTGCCACTGCGGACAGTCCAGTATACCAATCGCTACCATTGGGTGTCCCGGATGTGGGTACGGGAGGTGTGTCCAATGCAAGACCGCACGCATTCAGGTGCGGTCTTGCAAGCCGTCTTCGCCATTCCCGTCTCGAATGGACCCAACCAAACCCCCTTGCTACCGCCATAAAATAGATGCGGGAGCAGAAGACCGAGACCCCACTTCTCGCTACGGCTTCGCCTCGACAGCACGGGGCTGTGTGGTGAATGATATAGATCGAGCACGAACATGCAGTACAACCTCAGGCCGCAACTGGGAGCTAGAGCATGCGATGCTGCCGGGGAAAGTAGAGTGACGTAGAAAGCCCTGTAAGTCATGAACAGATGCCAGAATTGTTGCGTGAGCCACTTCGTCATCTATGGACATGTCTTATGGCGTTTATGAACTTACAATCTTCCAGCCTTATGACAGATACCTTGTATCGAAGGAGTGTGCACAGTGGTTGGCCAGATGGGAAGACGCTTGTTGCTTGGGCTCAACCACTAGACAGTGTGAAGTAGCTCACGAGGAGCTGGGCTGCAGACTTGTCATCAATCAAGCTGCTTGATTAATTTGCTTGTTTCTTGACGTTTTTGTCAATTAAATCAAGTCAATCAGAGAGGCTTTAGAATTAAGTCAAACAGCAAGCAAACAGACCTACCTGCTTAATTTGATTAAATGTTTGATTCTCTAAGGAGAGATATACGTTGCTCTCCTGCCTCAGCTCAGGGGCACTGCTGCCTCGGCTCGGGGGCACTTCGGCATCGGGAGCACTTCGGGCCTCGGCTCGGGAAGCTCCGGCTTGGCAGGGGCAGCACCTCACAGGAGGCACGTAGCCACTCAGCGTGCTCTGCTTGCAAGATGATCAAATTTGGTGGTGCTTGATTGATTTGATTGGGTTCAAATCAATCAAGTCAAACCGCTAAGCCTAAAGTATCAAGTCAAGAACAAGCAGAGGGTGCTGCTTGATTGATTTGCTTGTTGACAAGTCTGCTGGGCTGAGCAACAAGTACATCGGGAGTCGGGCTATCAGCAAGGCAACTGGCTACGAGCAAGGATTTGAGCCGTTAATAAAGAGTCGGGCTATTGATAAGGAGTCGGGCTATCAATCAAGAGAAGGACTGTTAACGAGGAGAATAGCCATGACCAAATACGTCAGGAGTCATTTCAACGAGGACGAGGGTATTAGACGCTTAAGTGATACGCCTGGGCTATGGTCCTTTGTCAATATTGAGGAACACCAAAATCTCGCGTATACATGGAAAAGGATATCTTTGCATAGAGGCGGCGAGGGTTACGGGTATCATCTTTACTCTTGAGTTGGATAGGGATATAGTGACGATTTAGACGGCGCCTTCGAGACCGACATTGTTTGTTTTCTATCCAATAGCACCAAAAGTTTCTTCTCACACCATCACTTGACAAATCCCAGTATATATGCCTGGTTTGGAACCGGTAGTCTGCGACTTTCGTGCAACCCGGTTCTACAAATTTGTCAAGGCGCCCTCAGATTCCAGATCTGCCGTTGCGCAGAGATGACTCTTCACCAGCCTTACAGCCAAGCTTGGGCTATACGTTCGAATGAATCCTGGGCTTCGAATCTACCACCGGCACTAGCATCCGTTTCAAGAGCGGGGCAATATCCAGAGCTTTCGAACTCAGCCTCGGTCCCGGAAGACTGGTCCCCTCAATGTGTCTCTGGATGTGTCTCTGGAACCTGCAGTCTTCCAATACGCTGGGTGCTGCATGCATGATAGAGTCATCTCCAGAAATTCGGTCATGTCGCATACGAGGCCAGCAGCAATCATGGCAATTGTCGACCCGAAAACGAGGCTAACGCATGCACACCATAACGTCAATTTGACCCTGGTTGCGGCCCAACGAGGCTGACAATCAGTACGCCCTGCGTCCTTCTATAACTCCAGGCGCGGCTAGCTCTGCCACGTCTAACACACGTCAAAATAGCTGGATTGATCGAGATTGGTCGTGACTATTTCACCACATAACAAGCGCATAATATGGCTGTTATCATGGAAGGTTTAGTAGACCACATCTGACACAGTCTGTCACTGGCATGGAAAGAGGGCAACCGATTCTTCGGGTGACCACCTTCCCTGTTATTCAAGATACTACGTGTCTCGAATGAAGCTCTCGGTTGTCTACCGACTTTGCTGGAGGCCGATCTCGCAATGCAGTACCACTATGGAGCCTCGAGTAATAGTCGGAAGGGGTAAAATCAGGCAACGGACCGAAGAATTAACGGACATCAGCGCACGAAGGGGTATTGTAGCCTGTGTAACGATATTGGCCCTCATATAAGGGTGTTTCATCGCGACACTCTAGATGCAAATGCGCTCCCTTTTACACAAATAAATTTGCGGCGCGCTCCTGAGGACCATCACACAATCATGCAAGTTACGAGCAGTACCATGCATGAGAATTCGAATCACAGTGCGCATCTGTTAGACAAAACTTGAAAGACGAGCGCTGCTGGCTTGCCTGATAACGACAGAGCGTGAGAAACCATTCACTATTGAAGCAAGATTATGTTAAAGATGTTCAGAGCGTATATGGCATCTGACAAAGCAGCCATTCCATGGAGCTTTCTGCTTTCTTTCGCAAAAAAATGGGATGGCGAGTTCTTCCTATTGCCACAAATGACCAATAATTTTCTAGTATCATGGCAGACACCGACTGCTGAATAAAGAAGTAGTTATATATCATATATGATAAACGAACTAAGTTCCTTCTCATAAGGTCACTCAACAAAACCCAGTGCATGTGCAGCACTTAGACACCGGCCCTCTTTGTCTCCCATCTAACTCAATTCTACAAAGCTTGTCAAGTCACAATTGGGAGTCTAGATATGCCGTCGTGAAAGGGACGAGGCATTACCCTCACTCTCTGACTGCAGGATGAGTTGCTCTCTGTCGAATAGCTCTTGGAACAGATCCGGTTTGTGTCGTATTTTCGCGGGTGCCTCGTCTCATTCTGCTCCACCATGCCATTACCAGTAGCTGCCAACCATTGCCGGACCTTCCTCTTGGAGGGAGACGAAGAAGATACAGAAATATCGTAATGAGTATCACGCCACCCGTGAAAGACCACATGGTTCGTGGAAAAGTAATGGAAGAAGTCGGGATTGCGAAAAATGAGCTGACAACAACGACCGGGCAGATGAACAGAACAATCATCTCGGTGAGTTTGTTGGTCTCAACCATCATCCGCACTTCGAGTGCACGTTCTAGCTTTTCGTATTCTTCCTGAATATTGAACAAACTCCCATGGAAACTTTTCAGGTCGTCGAATGCTCCATGGATCTGATGCAGTGTGCGCAGTGTGCGTGTTGGTGAAATACCCGGTGTTGAAAGGAGATCTGAGAAGTACCCAATATCGCCGTTATCGGATATGAAAGTCTCCCACGCCTTGATCGTTTCGCGAATAGTGCGTAATAGCTGTCGCAGTACCTGAAGCATACTCCGAGTCCAGGAAGAGGTTGTGGGAATGCTCTCATAGTCGAAAGGATTGCAGCCTTTGCTGGCGGTGGTTCGGCCGCACGCGAATCTAGCAGAAGCGGAGTCGATTACATGCACGACGCGCGCCCACTCCTTGGCCACTTGCGTGATTCTCTCAAGCAAGGTCACAAGTATGTATTGTCGAGGATTCCAGATTGGTTGGTTAGCGTCAATTTCACCCTTTGCGATCTGGTCTGTCTGGAACCCGTCTTCGGAGAACTCGTCATCGCCCATTTCCCTGTCATCATCATGGTCATTATCTTCGAAACAATAGACCGTATAACGTGTCTCGCTTGTCCCACACAACACGATCGAGATCTGAGCTTGGATGAGCTCCAGTGGTTCTTCATTGAATGTGGATGGCAACGCCTGCGACAAGAATGAAAGGTCAGTACGAGCCCGCTGCAATTTCTCAGTGTGCCTCTTAGAACGGTGTTTTTTCTTTCGTAAAACGAAATGGGGAAGATGGTACTGGATTTGGTATGCAGGGAATCCGCAGTCCTGCAATTCATTTGTTAGCCTTGGCACACACACAGAAATGGCGAAACAGCCGTACCGAGAGTTTGACCTTCAAGGCGGTTCTCAATGAGACATATCTCTCGAGAAACCCCCCCAAAGCTTCATGGAGATGTTGCGGTGCAGTCTCTGTCACAGCAAGGATGTCGTAACCATCTGGATTTGCGACGAACCTGTCTAAGTCAAATCAATTTCAATCTAGCGATGAACGCAATACTTACACCAGCCGTCTATCAGAGTCCGGAAGATCGGGATGCTTGTAGCGCTAGTTCCTGGGTCAGTTTGTCCACGATCATGTAGAAACGCTTTAAAGATTAAAAAACATACCTTCTTCCTTAGATTCTCAAATAGCAGTTCCGCTGTTAGTGGTGCAGGATAGCGCCGGGAGTCCGGGATATAGCGATTTGAAGTAGGACTATCGCCAGCGTTCAAGACCCTCTCAACTCTAGGGGGGACTACATTTTCTGATGCATGGTCTAGATACTCCACGTAAAGCGCACGAGACGTGTCTTGGTTCATGGGCGGTGCTTCCGGCTCTACCAGTACAGAATTCGCGTTGGAGGCAGCCATTAAAGCTGATACAGGAGCGTGGTAGTACGAGACATAGGTCCGATCGTCCATCCATGCGGAGCCCGGCTTGCCTTGTTCACGGATCTTGGAAATAACAGTATCTTGGCAGTACCGAATCACCGCCTCTAGATCGAAAGACGTTGTACCTCCTCCATAGGCTTCCAGGAATAATGAGATACCCTCACTGGTGGGAGAATAAAGCTTGAGCTCGTCCACATACGGCGTATCTCCCGGTATCCTGTCATTGGAGAACTTGTCATCCCACCGTTTCGCGAAAGAGAGCAGAAATTTCCAGGGGATCTCCGGCTTGTGATATGCCTCTGAAAACCTACAAATCGTCAGTAGGTGGTACTTTGAACATGCGCTCACCCTCACGTGGTTGCAGCCCTGTCGATAACAGGCAGCTTCTTAGACATTTCTGGGTGGGTTTCATTGTCTTGAAGCTCAATCTCCGAAGGCAGAGATTCCAAAGTATTGGGTGAAAGTCTGACTGGCATGGGAAAGTCCATCAGCATTTTGCGAATCCTTCCGAGATCAGTCGCAGTCTGGTGTGCTGCTAGGATGTGTGCTGTACCAGTTCTTTGGCATCCAGCAATAAGGTGTCCATAGGTCTCATGGGTTCTGGCGTCGAAGAACACTGCGCCGCAATCTCCGTTCGACAGCCCATCTTCGAGTCTGGCGACATAGATATCCCGAAAGGACTTCCCGTTCGGGAGGCGTGTAGAAGAGCAAGCGTCGGAAATGTAACCAAATAGTTTTTGTCCCGAAGCTGTGCAGGTATACACTCTAGCAGCATCGGGGGGTCGTACCGCAATTCTCTCGTAGGCTAAACTTGGGGCATCCTTGTTCAAACTCGAACGCAATCGATCCTCGACCTCTACGGTTGTGATTTCGATCAAAGCCCAGTCGTTCGCCTCCGATATTTCAATTACGCGACCAAGAGACTTCAACGATGCTTCTGATGGCTGGAGCGGCTGCCGCACCGCAAAGTTCCGAGGCGCAGGAACAAGAGATCCGGAAGGAGTGACTTCTTCTAGGGTCCGAGTGAGTACGCTCATGTTTAATTCACACTCTTGTGATGAGTTACCGGCTGAGGTACGTGGTGTGGAAAGGTTGGATACGGTAGAAGGGCTATGAGAGCATTCGCTCCCATCTGAATCTGCGAAGGAGAATGTCTCCAAGCTTTGGCTCGCGGCGCTGGTGATGCCAATGTGTATCTCATCGCTATAGTCGGTATCTGATTCAGAATCCGAGTCTAGGACTAGATCTTCTTCCGCGGTTGAGGCTGCCGTATCAGTTATGACCTCAGTGTCGTGGAAAGCGTGGCCGACGGTTTGTAAGTATAGGCGTGTACCTATACGGAGTAAATTTGCAGTCGCAGGGCGCAAGGATGATGGATGGCGAATATATATCGCCAAGCCAGTTTGTTTCATCGGCGTAGAAGCGTCATAGAGTACTTGGAGACTGCTCTGTGGTATCCTCAGACCGGGCTGACCAAGGGGCCCGAACGCAAGAGGTAACATTTTGTGTGTCCCTGGATCCTTATTCATACACTTTGTTTGAAACTGTGGATATTGCTGAAGGATTTTGCTTTCTTTGATAGCTTTTCGGGCGGCTTTCCGTATCTGAACGTCGCTTGATATGATCAACACAGTGGGTCTGGCTGATGCTTCGCGTCGCCCAATCATGTACAGAGATAGAGTGAGTTCCTCGCGTGCAGGAAAGGGCTCGAAGTGTATACCCAAAATTCTGCGGATGGGTTCTTTCAGATCTTTTTCATATACCTCTCTCGCCGCACCCTCCGCACTCCAACAGCTGTTCCATGGGTCTACTCTGGCCACGAAATTTTCCATCGAGGGACTCTTGATTACAGGTATTGCTGCCGTGATTGGAATGTTGTGCTTCGCAAACAGACATTCGGTGTTCTCTGACCTTGCCAAAGGACTTATCGATCGATTAGTGGACCTGAATTCAAGCAGAGGGATAAAAGTACTGACTGCAACGTGTTGAGGGTGTCAAGGAAGATGAGTGCTGTGTCACAAAGGCATGAAATGTTGGGTTCCTTGCGTGTCGTAGAGATCAGCGGTTTCATTGCCCTGGTTCTCTATGCAGGACGTTGGGCTGCAGTGGTGTCCAAGAGCGGTTGACCGGAAAAACGCCCCTACGGTACTAGGATTATGTACAGTTGCGATGGCTTTTGCTGATATTGGACCAATCGTGCCCATGAACTCTCATCTCTCCATTCTCTTCCTCACTTAAAACGCGGGCGGCAGGGTGCCGATCAAGGAACAGTGCACCTTCTGTCACTAGTACCTGTTCTCAGGATATCACAGCTCCATTATCTCCAACTCCCCCTTCGATAGACATGTCACCTCTATCGCCTCTGGACGGGGAACTTATGAAAGAGCACCCAAACGAACTTACGGCGGAAGCTATTCGAGAGAGCATGTGGCCGATATCAGTCATGGGCAGCAGCAAAAATCAGGATCTAGACTGGAAGCCTTACTTCAAGTACTACCAAGACCAGTGCCATTCAGCATTGCATGAACAGGGAATGCATATACTCGTCCGGACGCATCAGAACATCATCGATATCGCCAGGAAGTTGAAGGAAGGCCAAACTCGAGATACGATCAAAGACAGCCTTAGAGCCTTAGCGAGAGCAAGACAGCAGCGGCAAAATGAAGAAGAGACCCTCGAGAACGCCATTGATCTCGCGGCTAGACTGTGCTTCATGGTCAATATTGGTGAGAATCCATCGACGGTCACGCGGTGCGAGCAGCTCTTATGGACCAGTTCAAGCCTCAAGGACTGCTTGGAAGGCTATTTCAGTACACTTCAAGCGTCATGTGGTGACAGCTTTCGATTTGACAGGACCTTCATAGCGTTCAACATGGAGCGTGTCGCCGGAATAAGGATATGTTGGACGAACGACCTCGCCGATCATCTACGTGTGGTCACTGATGGAGTGAAAAGGGTTTCAATATTCCACCACGCCTCGTTCCTGGAGAGAGCAAAAGGGGATTCTCAATTCCCTGTGGGTCTCATTGACGAAACGCTTCGCACGCTCGCTCTCCTCTTCCCAAAGCAAGACGAGGGCACCAAGAAATGGCTGCGCGCAATCCGTTCCCCTCAAACGATCGATCGACATCTCATGGATTTCCAGAGGTTGCGCAGTGACCAACGACAAATCGAGAATTACACGTTCTGGCGAGAACGGCTCATCATTCTAAAAGAGGCCTTCGATGAATCTCGCCCTGCGAGGCTATCCCAATGGTGGTATGATAGGAGGGATGGACATGTCTGGTATACCTTCTGGGTCGCTGTATCTGTGCTCATCCTCACTGTCTTCTTTGGTTTCATTCAGAGCATTGAGGGAGCACTGCAAGTTTACAAGGCATATCATCCTTCCGCTCAGTGCGCAGGCAATACCGGTAGCGCGTACTTGTAAATCAGCCTCAGATATACTACATGGTTCATGACTCATGTATCCTAGGTTTTTGTAGATAGTGATAGGACAAACGCTATTGTTGCTTATCGGTAATCCATCGGGTCGACACAAGCCTGAAAGTCTGCGTTAAGAATGAGGCAAACCGAAGGCAGCGAAGCGGGCACCAATTGAACGTCATTAAAATCTCTGCTGTGGCTTATACCGGTGAGAACTAAGCCCCGCTCATCAGCCTACGTGCATCATGTGCTATGTCGTGAATCGTGGTTGTCTGGGACTGGACGGGCACTTCTGTGACCCCTCACTCGCTTGCTACCGTATACGAAGCATCTACGTGTGGCGAAAATCGATTGCATAAACACAGATTGTGAAGGGCGCAAGCAATGCTGCCCGAAAGGCATCCGTATTGCATGCGGTCCTAATCGCACTGCACTTTGCGCGGTTTGAAGTATTATCGTTTTCATAATGTGTGCACCCCCCCTCTAGTCTAGCCACATAGCGAGCAGAAATACCTCCGTACACCTCCGTATGCTCTTATTGGCGGGGATCTTCGTGAGGGTCTAGATAGCCGTTGACATATGTCACTTTTAGACTGAACTAGATTATTCTAACCTATAGAATTGCTGTCCGCAATATGATATCATCAAGTACATCACTACTCCCCCTGTTACATCATTATTTGTCATAGACTTTTGTTATTATAGAAGTTCTAGGGGGGTGCACATCTTTTGCAAAGCACCGATACCATAGGTATTTATGCCCCTACCTGCCGCCTGAAACATGAATCTGACAGGACATGCTGGGGAGGACAGTCGGTATGAGTTTTGATGATCAGTGTCCGCCTGATTGTACCTGACCGCTCTGCATCAAGTGTCAGTATTGCATCCAATTTCCGTTTTCCAACTAACCTCACTTTTGAAGGTCGTTTTTGTAGGCTGGGTGCTAAACTAACTTGCGTTGGCGAGTTGGGACCATGTCGTCATGTATGACATGTTCCCGGTGGTGGAGGAACTCTTCAATTCCATGTTGTGTTGGTCTAGCTTAGAGAAGACGGAGTGAGCCTGTGGATTCGTTGTCCGTTTCAGAATGCGCACAACCAGTGATGTGTAGGTACTATGAGGAAACCCCTAAAAGGATATGCTTTTTCACAGATCTCAGGTTTGGTGTAGAATGTGTTCGACTACCAGTTCGAGAGAAGACGTGATACATAGTAGCATGCTTTCACGTACATGGTTCACTCGACCAGGAAATGATTGAGAATGCATGGTCTGGTCTATTGATTATATGGACCCAATTCCACGCCTATAATGACACACCAAATTGATTTAGTATCGTGGACCAAGACACGCTCAGCTCAGTATTGAGGATCAGACAAGACTGATGTCGTGGACCGAAATAAAGTCAGTATCATAGACCGAGACAAGCTCAGTATCGTGGGCCTTCATACGCTTTCGCGGATCGTCGTCAGAGGGCCGAACGCCACCGACACCGGCAAAGCCATTTGGAAGCTGAGCGTTTGGACCAGTTTTGCGGTTTGTGCCAGGCATGAGGATTGAACTGACTATCTTGAGTTAGTCTCGTTGAAAGTGGCCTTAGTGACTAGTGTACAATGCATGCAATATGTAGTCAAAGTGCTCACGTAGTGCGAGACCATCACGCTGCACACCACCACATCGGTCGAATCGTTCCAACAATCCTCCCATCTTCCTGAACATGTGATCTGTATGAACTTTTTCGCTTCAGATTGTGTCTATCATTGTGGTTCAGGTCGCTGCGACGTGGCTTACGTTGACCCTTCCAGACCTGCCCAGCGACACGCGGACCAGCGAAGCCATGCGCACAGTAAGTCAGACCAACGCCACGCCCCTGAGTTCTTGTCGCTCCAAGGAAACGCTCTTTATACGTCTGAATGATATAGCAGACTCTCAGAGAGCTTCTGGATGCGAGGCTTGACTCTGTAGAAGTTGACCTGCGTTGCTTTCCTGCATACAAATCTTGGTGCATCGACAGCCACGCGTACGCCAACCGCCCAAGAACCACGCCACGTTCAGGTCGATACTAGAATCCCACATCGTACATTTCATGCGCGAATAATCAATTTTCCATAATTAACTAGGTGATGCATGCGCTGCTTTGGAGTGTAGAAGTTGACGTAAAATACATGTACCTAGGTATGCTCCGCCATGCCCTCAGCATAGAACGTAAAACCATAGGTACATATTCGCCAACTTGCAGCGAGCCGCGCCGCGCTCAAATTCTTACCAAACCCTTGCATAACTTAATTCGTATGCTAAAGATGAGTCTGCGATAGTTGCAAAGACAATGCATACGCGGCTTAGGAGTGCAGAAGTTGGCTTACAATGGGCTACGACTGTGGGACACCACGCCATTAGAACAACACATTACGGGACATAAGAAGTCGCGTAATCGATCCGCAGTACCTTGGTTTGGTGAGCTGCATTCAGAGCCAGTTATCTCTTCGTCTAGCTCCAAGACGCCAATGTACGCATTCGAAAGTGAGTGAAGAAATAGCACAGTACATACCTCAAGGGGTCAGAAGCAGAAGAGATAAGAAAGAGCGGTGAGTAGAGGAGCCACGTCGATGTTTTGTCGCTAACGGTTTCTGACATTCTACGCAATCGTTGATTATCAACCAAGCGGTTACAGGAGGAGCCCCAATAGGATTACACCGCCAGCCCCCAGTTACTGCAGTTCAACGAACGACTCTTGCATGACCCCAGACGGTTTGTGCGCACTGAGGAACTTACGCAGAACTGCTGCCGTGACCATTCACTCTCGTTACATAGCGCCGACTCTAGCTTCTAAGCACTGTCCCATGACTCGCGAAAGCCGGCCCGACCCACCTCCACCTACCCAATTGCCACACGTCAGCCGCATGCATCCTAAGTCGAGCATAACGGAGGCAGCTAGTTATCTCGGAAAATTAGCGCCAGTGTTATGAGAAAAGCTGCATCGAGCTGTTGCAAATGCAGAGTTGCATTGTTCGACAAGGTCTGAATCCAGTCGATGTTGCCCATGCGCCTGCATACGGACGCATTTGCAGGTAGTGCTCCGTTCGGCTACTTACGCGACAATGAATCGGAGCATCTACTCAGCTCGGCAGTGGCCATTACGGCGAGCGATCTTGACTTACCCGTTCTATGGCACTACCAAATAAGCGCGGCGGGAAGCTATATATGTACGCCACTTTCCTCACAAACAATGTCGGGCGTCTAATGAAAGTGTGTAACATTCCAAGCTACAAGAGTACCAATCATTTCGCAAACGATACACCTAGGCCCCAGCATGCGACCGCTCGAGTTAGTGAACCCAATCCTCATTTCGACGACTTGGGAAAGGCGCCTCGTCTAATATTAGATGGAATTTGTTATGTGATGCAAAGTTTAGTGTTGCACCCATAATCACATAAATGTAGAGGACCACTGCATAGAAGAACAACGATGACAAGACTATTTGCTATCTCAAAATGCTACGAAACTCGCAGGGACTTGCGCCAAACTTCCAAAACATCGGCCAACCAATCACAGGCCCCCTCCCTGGCGTCCAACCACCAGTCCAAGCATATGTAAGTATGACCCACACGTCGGCTGAGGAATGTTAAGCTGAAGAGCTTGTAGGCAAAGAAACGACACGTGTACGTTTGGCGTTGCGTAAGAACTCAACCTCAGGTCAAAAGAGACTTGTCTGATTCATTCAGTGTCGTTGCGGCCAGGGCAGCATTCCAATTACAAGCGGCGGTTGTACAAACTGCGGCTGTGGGCGCTGTGCATATTGCACTACAACAAAAGTGCAAGTACGCACAGCGGCTTCTAAAAAATTCCATCTGAAAAGGTCAAAACACGCACCTATCCCGAATCCTGGCCCTCGGATATCGCGAGCGCCGCCACATACAAGTCGAGCCGTCAACTCTAAGAGGTCATTTGTGGAGATTTCGACGATGAAAACTTACGAGAGGGAAAGAACGGCCCGCAGTGTTCGATAGTCAACCGCCTGTTTCCGCGTCGATGGTCGCGATAAAGACACAGCCTTCAAACATCCCCATGCACGACGAATTTTTACCTTGTCGCTCACTGATAATCAATCGCGTTCCAGACAAACATCGCTGCCATGCGGAGTCCTTCTAAACTTCATTATTGGGCGTCTGCGATTTCCTGCTGAGCATCCCATTGAATATACGAGCCAATAAGCCAGATAGCCCCGATTCAGGCAGCACATGGCTGAGGAACATGGCCACTGCATATCCCAACAACGTCAAACCAATATCTCGGAAATTGATTCCGACTAGAACCCAAGCTATCGGTGTCCTGATCTACTTGTCTGCCCGCAGACTGTACGATTTTGCACGGTACCCAGCGCGTTCCTCCGAAACGTGTACCATTTTGTTCATGCGAAAGGCTGAAGCCTTCGTGGAGCGGTATCGGAGCCTGATGAAGAGCCCTTGAAGCGATACGAAGCTTTTGCGAGCCGTTCATTGGACAGCCCGACTTCATGCATATCAGCCCGTCAATGACGCTACCTGCTGAATCTGCACGCGATGAGCCAACTTCGATGATTCGCACTTCGTAACTACCTGTCAACAAATAGCACGCCTTCAATCGATGCTTATATCGCTCCGACCAGGCAAACCATGGTATCTTGTGACCTACGGAATACCAACACTATGTTTACAGGGCAAAAACCAGGATCGGTGCCCTTTTGCCTCGGAATGCAACTTATAAGAAGGCAACCAAAGCCTTACAGACAGCCCTGTGACCACACAGCCAGAATGCACGCCTACGTGTTTCGAATCGCACGTTGCACTTGGAAGTACGGCATGAAGAAACGACGGCTTTCTCCAATTGCTGCTTTGTTCTGACCAACGATATTTGATTAACTGATAAATGGCGCGGTGCGAGCACACACCAGCTACAACGAATCCGAAGGACCTTTGGACAACATGGAGAGCTGATAAAGACTTCATCAGGAATCCGATCGTAGCTGCCAGCACTTTGTGAACCGCGCAACTCCTCGGGATTCCTTTGCACCATGTTCGGAATTTTCACGAAGGTCATCGATCTAGTTAGACGTACTATTTCCGCGTATGAAGCACAAGGTGAGTGAAGCTCCCCTCTTCCCAGCGACTGCATCTCACGAACAGCCCGCAGAGAACCCCGCAATTCTTTCTGCATTTGCTCACCATTGTTAGCAGGCGTCTGATGGCTCATGACAACAAAACCCAGTCTCATTTTTCTGATCTTTTTAAAAAACAGTGGCCGAGTGAGTTTCATCTGTCTCGTAAGCCGGTTGATGATCGGCCATGTCTTCATGGGCTCCTCGAGACGTTGAGGGGAATGGGTGAAGAGTTTTACGCCGATGACTGCCAATTGTTCATGGAGTCATATGATGATGACTTGACGTCTTTCGATGTCGAGAATGCTATTCGATTCATCCAGGCAGTCAAAAGTCGCAGTCTTCAAGACCAGAGTCGGACCGGGAAGAAAGGTACCGCGTGGCTAGATGACCGTACGTGCAACCGCTCCGAAGCCCAACAAGGGCTACCTATAGCGTCAATCCCTACTATCGGCCACTTCAAAGCATGCAATACACACGCACCCGTTCCATCAACGACCAGTATGATGCCTTCTCAATTACAAGGCCTTGATAGCATCGGCCAGCGCGAGCGCGACATCACAGATGCTGGCGTGTTGGACTCACCATCGGACCAGCAGGCTGCCAGAAGCTATCCAGCACCACTTACTGCCCATCAGCTCCATGATTATTTGAGGGAGAAACAATTCGATCATGAGACACTCATGGATGCAGATAGGCGCCTCATACACGTCGCAGATCCTGACGCCTACGACTTTTTAGCACTGATAAAGACCGCTAGACAACATCAACACCACTCGCTTCGAGAGGCTATATGCAAGTATCTTTCGCTGGAAACATCAATAAAAGCTAGCATAAACGAAGGCTACTCAGAGTATCATATGGAATTCCACATCCCATACTTTGCGATGCGTCGTTCTCGACCAGAACACGACTTTGACGGAAGGAGGAAGAGAGGCCACAGAGGCTGGATGAACATTGCCTTCTTGGACGCCAGAGAAACCGCGTCGTCATCAGAAGAAGTTTGCGGCGTTCACCAAGCCCAGATCTCGGTTACCATTTGCGGAACGGACAATTTGCGCTGGACAGCTTTCTGTTTTGAAGACCGATCATTTGACGAGGATAGTGAGATGGGCAACGATGAACAAACAGACTTCCATCAGTCTGACCAACTCGCCAAGGGGAGCTTTGGAGGGGAGGATACGATATGGGACGCCCGTGAATATTTCCTCCGCGTACTCCTTATCAGAATGCGTCACGTGCTCAAAGAGTGGGTTGAATTGGTCCGGCTCATCGATTCGGGCATCAAGCAACATTCTTGGGGACGCCTTTTCTTCTCCCCGAAACGAGATGGAACACCTACGCCGACCAATGATAGAAACGCGTCAACTTGGATTGACCCAACCATGCAATTGCTGGGAAGGATAATTGAAGAGCTTGCAAAGACCAACGAGTCCTGGATGCTCTTCACGTCAGAAACGGGCGATTTTGCCTTTTTCTCTGACGAGCAAGGCAGTGCGCGCATAACTCGGACATTCAATCACCTTACTGACGTGTTTCGCGAATTGTCAAAGATAGAAAAGAGGCTACAGCGCATGGCGGAAGACTGTGAGAGAAGAGCGCAGACTATCAACCTCCGCCTAACGTCTGATAGTAAGAAGAGTGCGGAGCTCACAGTCTACTTCATATCTCCTTTCGCTATCGTCAGCACTTTTTTTGCCATTCCAACGTCTATTATGGGATTTGATCGGAACATAGTGTCATTCCTTGTTGCTTTGTCGTTGTGCGTTATCGTTCTGCAAGCGATGTGGCATTTCTTGGACGGCACATTGACGCGAAAGACCTGGTGGCTCAACCTGGTAAAGAGAGGAAGCCCTGCCTCGACCAAGACAAACGAAAGTGGCGCGTTGCAAAGGAGGAATACACAATCCGGTGCCGTTTGAAGCGATTACCGCCATCCACGTCTTGCGGCACGTTCCAATCTGCGGGGTTCGGAAGGGGCGTACAGGACTTGGAAACGAGTCAGGTATCAATGAAACCTGTCATCTTAGACAATTGCAGAATGAGATCAGGCTGAAGCGTACATAGATGGTGTCGTAAGCAGCGACTGCCCATCGATCGTTGTTGCCGTAGCTGCATGGAGCGATATCCAATGGCAGACTGACACACTATCGCGGCAAGATCGCAGCCCAACTGCCTTGCCTACGTGGCAGAACAGTGAATGAGGCTGAGTTTGCCTGTCCGCACATAATTCAGATTTGCGCGAGGAGATGTGCGCAATGTTTGCCCTTGCGTACTACTTTGTCAAATCACTCGATTGCTCCAGCGATAAGTTATCTCACCCGATTTGCACACTACCGATATTCGCCAAGTGAAGACAGAGGTAATCATTTGCCAAGAAGTAGCAGTATGGGCAACCTTGAGCAATGTATGGCAAGGCTTAATTTGAGTCCACTTGTACCTCCGCAATTTTCGTCGCAGATTCTCACGGACCCACTGGACATATGTCGTGCCCACTTAACGAAAGTTCTCGTGGACATCGCAGGATGCAGCGTGGACGATGCTCAGAAGTCAATCCAATGGCCTAACAACATCTTCAGCGGAGATCTCACTGTAATCCTACCAAAATTGCGACCAGGTGTCAAGGCTGATCAGCTAGCCGTGGAGATCATGGAAAAGGTGTGCAGAAAATGGGATGAGGCTCATCATGAGTACGACTAATGCGATTCAGTTCCCAAAAGATCATCCTCTCTTCCCCTTGCCCTTTTCAGACGGGGTGCATCTGCGCATACTGGTCAAAATTGCAGCCATGGCTCCTCTTCTGTTGCACTGCGTTTTTGATGGAGACCACATCTACGGTGCCGATTCGCAGCGTCTGGTAGAGACAGAGAACGAAAGAAAACTTGTTGTCGAGTTTTCTTCACCCAATATTACCAGCGAATTTCAAGGCAAGCACCTGCGTAGTACCATCATTGGAGCCTTTATAAGCAGGTTGTATGAACTCAATGCCTGGAATGTCATACGGATCAACTACCTCGGTGATTGGGGAAAGCCAATCGCTCTCTTGTACGTGGGCTGGAAGAAGTTTGGCTCACAAGGGGCATACGATGTTGATCCTGTCGGGCACCTCCTGGAAATCTATCACCAGATCGAAGCCGAATTTCAGCCCGAACAAGCAGCAAGCAGAAAGGCACGTGACGAAGTGGCCAAGGAAGGCAAAGATGAGGGCGAGGCACAAGCGGAGATTGAGAGCAAAGGTATCTTTGCTGAGCGCAACGAAGCCTTCAAGAAGTTGGAAGCAGGAGATGAGGAACTGAAGGCCTTCTGGGAGCGGGTCCGAGATGTCATGGTAGCAGACTACACCGGCTTCTACGGAAGGCTAGGCGTCCGATTTGACGAGTATTCTGGCGAGTCTCAAGTCAACGCCGAGACCATGGGCCGAGGTGGAGCAAATGCTCAAAGACAAGAACATATCTGAAGAGAGCTCCGGCGCTTGGATGATAGACATGACGAAGCTTGGAGCTAAGGCCGGTCATGCTATTGTGCGCGACCGGAGTGGCAGCAGCACATATCTTTTGCGAGATCTAGCAGCAGTGTTCGAGCGGTCGAGAAAGTACGGGTTCGACAAGATGATCTACGTGGTAGCAAGCGACAACAGCGTCCACTTTACCCAGGTGTTCAAGATCTTGGAGGCTCTGGACAAAGACATTGCAGCAAAGCTGAAACATTTCAAGTTCAGTGAAGTGTCGAAGATGGCCAGCACTCTCGGAAAGGGTTACAAACCGGAGAACATTCTTGACAAATGCGAAGAGGCAATCGCAACACCCCCAGAGGCGGATTCAGAGAAGGCGGCCTTGCTGGGTACCTCTAAACAAACCCAGAAGGGTCTTGCGGTCTCAGCTTCACTTGTACAGGAGCTGTCTTCCCGTACATCAACCGTCCATGCCTTCGATACTGGGTCGATGGC
Source organism: Parastagonospora nodorum SN15 (assembly GCF_000146915.1). Taxonomy (NCBI): domain Eukaryota; kingdom Fungi; phylum Ascomycota; class Dothideomycetes; order Pleosporales; family Phaeosphaeriaceae; genus Parastagonospora; species Parastagonospora nodorum. Next base: position 803,877 of record NW_001884553.1, read on the forward strand.
GGCATTCAAGCTTGGCTCTGGTCCGGATCTACAATACTGGTACGCGAAAATATCGACCATGCTATCTGGCCAGACCGTATCAGCAGCCTTATCTAACGAGGATATTGAAGGACTGGCGGATGAAGATCAAGCCAATCTCCTGAGAGTCTTGGCACAATATCCGGAGGTCGTGAAAGCGACTTTCACTTCACTCGAAGCCTCTGGCATCGTAACATACCTCGCCAGTATCACGGAGCAGCTGTCCGATTGTCTCGATGAAGAAGACGGCGAGATCGAAACAACGCCGGGACTCGCAGCTTTGCTGGAAGCTACCAGGATCGTGCTCGGCAATGGTATGAAGTTGTTGGGCCTCAACCTACTGTTTGATTCGCCGCAGGAGCGTGCTGATACGCCTGTTGCTGAATAACGGTGTGGGTCCGTGGTTTCTGTCGTCTAGCTCTTCGTCTTTGCTATGAGAACGGCTTTCTTGACGATTAATTGGAACATATTGGTGTCGTGAATAATGATATATTCCTCGGGCAGTTTGGCGTTATAGTTGTGGTCAGAGTAAAGAGCCAGGACTCTGTAGGCTCGCAGTGAGTCCACAAGACGATAGTCAAATGGATGACAATTTAGCTTGATGTGTAAAAGTGAAACAGCCTTGCCGTGTGTAGCGACTGCTTTTTCAGGAAGCCAGGCGTTGAACGTTGATCATCTACGACTTGGCATTTTCTATGCTCGTGCAGAACGCCGACGAGACTGTCACTGAAAGGCCATGGGCGTATCAACAGGAACGAACCACATTCAGGAATGGGGTCAAATTAGTGCAACATGGGATTCAGGAGTATCGCAAACGAATTATGGATTAAAACTACAGAAGGTGGGACTAGCAATGCCCGTATCAAAGACCGAGCAGTGTCGGTATCAATAACTGGCAATGCCCGTATCGGTAATTGAGAACATCAATATCGGTCACTGGCAATGTCAATATTAGTAACTGAGTATTTCAGTATCAAAGACCGAGACAAACTCAGTATCGCAGACCAGCATAAAGCTGGTATCAATCGCCGACATATAGTCAACATCGTAGACCAGCAAGCTGGTATCAAGTGCAGTCACGCTGGTAGGCCTCACTGGCATAAAGCCGTGATCAATGACTGAGGTTCTCAGTATCTACCGACCCTTCTCAGGGTCACTGGATGGGTTGATGTTCATACCCACCATCATGCCCGGCATCCCATCCACTGGAGCAGCAGCAGTTTGTGCGCGGAGTCTGTACTTAGCCTCAACACTCAATCCTGCGGGCACTAGACGGATGTCGATTACAGGTATGCCATTTGTGCTCTCAGAGGGTATGGAACATGTCACGTTGCTGGACATCATTCTTCTCCTTCTTGAAGCTGATTGATTGGGCTCGGTGAAGGAGCTGATTCGGGTTGAGGCTCAGATACAGTGTCACAAGTGCATGTGCTGCAATGTGCACCATTGTGAGAGAGAGATACCTGAACGCTGTTTACACGCCTTGTAATGGGTTGAGCGTGTTCCGCTTCGAGTTGGTCGTATCGTTCCTCAATTGCACGGTATTCTTCGTGCGTGTCCTCGAACATGCTCATGATGCGGTGTTGAGCGTTGTTGATAGACGGTCGTGTATATCCAAGTCGTATTGACCGTGAGAGTGCGAGTGCGTAGTCATCGACATTGGCTCTGGCTAAGTCATAGCTGTCCAGTTCGAGTTGCTCTTCTTCAAGTTGGTCGTATTGTTCCTGGAGTTTGCAGAACTCTTCGTATGTGTCCTCGAACAAACGAACGAGGCGGTGTTGAGCGGCGTTGAAAGGCGGTCGCACGGATCCGGCTTGTATTGACCGTTGGAGTGCGATTGCATACTCATCAACGATATGCCAAGCCATGTCATATTTCTGCTGTCGAATTTGTTGAATCTGTTGAATTTGTTCGTCGGTTGGTAGCGCTACGCATGTTAGCTTGGCTCATGGTCAACGAGCTAGAGACATACTCGGGGTAGGACGCGTCAATTGTGAATCGCTCAATGGTTGCGGTGTTGAGCGCACTGGTGCATTCGGGTTTGAAATTTGTTGGTACGAGTTTGGTTGGGGCGCGTTTTGGTACGAGTTGGTGGGGGTGTTGGTTGAATGGATATAACTCCATCCTGAGAGGTTGTTCCCGCGGTTATTGTAGTTTCCACGGTGCGCCATTCCTAGTGATAAGTCAGTGTCTGCGCGCTGAAGGGACAAACATAGGGGGTACGTACGTTTTTGAGCGAAAGGGGAGGAGCAAAAGTGGAGGGGCACGCGCGACGATATGGGCGCGGGGTGGACGCTAGCGTAAGCGAGACACGCTAGCACGTGACATATCTCTTAGCAGGGCATGATGGTCGTTATTCATGTCATCGTCTGCTCCACCAATCAATTCATTGATCAAGCCACCGCTGTCGTGGATTACGGCACAGTTTGTACTGAATGGAAACTAATCTCGATCTCCATACAGTCCGAGGTCTATTATACCTTCCCGTTCTTGAGAGAAAGTACACACAATCGACCAAAGGTCGTCCATGTGTTGAACATGATTGGAATCCCTCAACGCAGCGGGTGGTTGTTTCTGGCCTTTAACGAACGCTAAGCCTGGTTCATGATTGTACATCTTTGGTTCGGTTTGCTCATGCCTCCCAGAAAAGTGCAATGGTCGGACAGAATAGAACAGGTAGATGCCAACCTTACCGTTTATACCCAAGCAGTCGATGGCAGTATGCGTTAATTTCAGTCAGAGAACATCCTCAGAGCAAAAGAGACGTGGGCGTGAGTGTTCGGTCCATTGAAAGCCACAACAACAGCACATTGTAACCGTCAACACCAGCAGCTTCTACGGAGATTATCTCACGTCACTCATAGCGGCTGTCATGATAGCGATCAAAGATGATTCCATGAGAAGGGGATTTTCGTGTCAAGAATTCCACACATGATGCCCAGTCGGTCTTTCAGATCCAAAAGACGACGCTTCACTACCCAAAACAAGCATCAACTAAGGCACACAGAGTTCTGATGACGGGTTTTCAGATTCATGTCTATTCGACATCGAGTCTCTCAACCAGAGGTAGTTACAACAGCAGCGACGTTCCTTCCAACAACAGCTCTACCCAAGAAGCACATCCATCAAACCCCTACATACAAGCCTTCCCCCCACACGAACTCAACGTATGCACAAACCTCAACTTCCCCCCCTCCACCCTAAAATCATGACTATCGGGCAACCCACTCTTCCCCACCTGTCCCTTTGTCCCCGCAAAATCCATGATGATATCCACCGTCCCATACTCCTCATCAATCACATACTGCCTGTTGACTAAACTCACCCCACTCGGCACACCGACATTGCAACTATCCGTCGCCGCGCCCTTGCCCGTGTACGACCCGCCTTCAAGACGCGCGCACGGCGTACCCCATGGCACCTTGACGCTTTTGTTGGAGAAGAGGTCGCAGTAAGCGTCGCCGGCGGCTTGGATGGTGGCGCGGGAGTCACGCTTTGCGGCGGGGATGGCGTCCCAGATCTCGCGCGAGGCCCAGTAGTAGGTGCCTGTGACGTTGAAGAGCCAGTCGCCTTTGGTTGTGATGATGCTGTCGATTTGCGAGACGTGGTTGGTCGTGTTGTCGAGGCGGATCTGTGTGGCGATCACGTAGGGAGCGGCCGAGTTGGTGACGATGAGTTCGCTGAAGGCGGCGCATTGGGGGACATCGTGCTGGGCTCGGGCGTGGTCGACTTTGAGGGCTTTGGAGAGGACGCTGGATTTGAGGTCGACTTTCTTGCGGTTTTCAGTGTAAGTGGCATTCGCGGCGAAGGAGGTTTGGCCAGCTGTTTGGGCGGCAAGGTGGGCGTCAGTGATGGCTTTGAGGGTCTCACGGGTACATGCTGATGATGCTTGGGTTGTGAGGACGCTCAAGATGGCAATAATGAGGCTACGCATGGTTATTTGATTGGAATTCTTCATTCTCTCTACCTATCGAGCGGGTGAAAATGATCTCTATATGTATTTTCGAGAGAAAGTGGCAAACTGGTTATGGAAAGGAACATGCCACATCAATTCGACCAGACTGTACCATGCGTCGATGGAAGACTGATTTCTTCGCGTACGTAGGTCGGCAATATATCATTGGCGAATCAGACCGCCTGACGGTTATTCTCCGAATGAATTGAAAATGTGGGACTACGGTTAATCAAAGTTAGACGAGCATAAAAGAAGGAGTGTGGGGTAAGGTCTTACATGAGACGTCGATTCGCCGTAGAGCGGCAGATGCGTTGTTGAACAATCAATGAAGAGGACGAAGCCGTGTCGGTAGGTCAACCCGCACCGATACCAACTCTGCAGGGTGACAGATCCCTTCAACAGATTGCCTTCGACCAAACAGACCTTCTCAACACCGCTCAAGCGTGAAACGAATCTCCCGGGGCCTGTCTTCCGTACCCATCTCTTCTGTCCCAACCCGCTCTTCTGTCGTAAACCGCGTCGGACCGACCATGAAAGCTTCTCCCAGTTTCGCAAACTTGGCCTCGCATGAACTCTTCTGTGCTGGTTCCATGGGACCAGCACAGCATTCGGTGATGATAACAGTGAATTTATTCAGCTTGCCGCCAGACAACACGTCAAGCGCCAAATCTGAGATGTCTACGTCTGGAGTATCAGATTCCGAGTAGGAGGCCAAGTACATCCTGAAGGTGAGCTCTCTGATGGCTTGACGAGCTGCGAGCTGAGTGACGAGAGCGTAGAGGGTTTTGCAAGCACCACCTGGGAAGAGAATCCCACTCGCGGGTGGCAGTCCATCTCCTGCAAACATGACAGCATGTGGAAAGAATATAACCCTCAAGTATCGAGCTTCAAGCAGCGAAAGAATGTGAGGCTCATATGTGAAAGTGTCCTCCTCATCGAGCGCAATGTTCCAGCGGGCGTTCAACTGAAACTCGTCCACGGCTTCTTTCAACATTTGCTTGCTGGTCAAGAGCCACAACGGCATGCGGCTCAGCTTTCCCATGTCGCAGCATGCACTCGTGTGGTGTGCATACAGAGTATTGTTGAGCCCCTCATTCTGAATCGCGATACGCGGTGTACACTCCCAAAGCTCATGGTAAACCATATTACGGAGCTCGAGAGGCAGGTCGAAGAACGTCGTCACCATTGTGGATGTATTGTGGCGTACCTTGGGTTGTTGAGTCGGAGATCGAGGTTGATGCCGCGGAGACTGGACAGTATGGAGAAGGACCTGCACGGGAAGAGGCTGAGAAGCAAGTATTCTAGCAACGTGCAGAACGTGGAGTTTAGTGCTGAACGTGAAATGTGAGGAGAGAAAGAGCAAGTCTAGTTGCTCTTAGCGCCCATTGTAGTAGGGATAGCGCGCTCTTGTCTGGCTTCAGCGTTTGTGAGGTGAGAGAGCGATGTGTGGTTGCTCTTTCCTTGTCGGCTGTCCAAGTCCACCAGCTTTTCCTCGGCAACAGCGCTGACAGCGCGTCGTGAGATCCAGCTCTTACACTCACCTTGAATTGCCTTCTCTCCAGAACTACACAATATGCGTATGCCTATGAAGAAACTTCTAGATCTAGCCACTGCCTCTCGCTTCTCTGAGCCCACCTTCACCTGCAGGCACACCCCATGCATAGCATCGTATTGCGGTGCAAAAATTAACAGTTAAAAGATCTCCTAGGCTCATCGACGTAGTCCGCGTACATATCGCGCACCAGATAACGTCGCAGATATCCATCTCGTCGAACAATACGGCACAGCGCTCCAGAGATATATAAGCCGTGTTATGAGGATAGCGCGGATCGAGACGAACCCGAATAACTTCAGACGCCGAGCATTCTCTTCTACGCGTGAAGCGCTTGAAGCACGCTGCATCGTGCCTTGCCAATGCGAGACATGCCAGTGCCGCTCACAGTGTGGGGTCTTCGCAGATACAGGCTCGGAAGCCAGCCGAAAACCTGATTACCATATTAACCAAGGAAATGGGACGCTGTACTATACCTCCGATCTGTTATACAGACGAGCAGGGATTAGGGACGGGTTATTCGATCCTTCAACGGTCGATTGCAGCGTAGGATCCCACCTCGCCCACTCAGAGATCTCCAGAGCGTACATCGCCGCACTGTAGCGTAGACGCGGTACGGGACGACATTCGGTCAATTCTTTGATTTTCCATCCTATTGGCAGACCGCTGGAAATGCCGAATATATGCTGTAGCACCGGGCGAGGTGGGAACGTGCATCACATGGATGAGTTGCTGTGTTGAGGCCCCGCTTTGTGCTGAGACCTCGAGCAAGTCGTGCTTCACCGGAGCAAGTGGTGGAGATGCTCGCAATGGCGTTGTTGCAAGATGCTGCTGTTCAGACTCAGCTGGCAACGACACGGGACCCATACCAAGACGAGCCTAGAACGATCGCAGGCGATGCTTGTTGAGATGCACTTGGAGCTTCACAGCCTGATCGTTCTCACCCGGGTCGCACACGATTACGCGTTCGGCGGGTGATGAGGGAACACTGGAAAGTGATTGGAGCGCGACATGTAAGTGAGGGGCAGGAAAGCTAATACTGGCGGCGTCGTATGTTCTGCATCCCGCTTGGGAGCGTTCAAGTCATGGATGGCTGGAGATCTGACACGGAAGAGCACAGCAATCATCATCGATCCGCTGCGGCATGCGCGAGGACGATTCGCATACGGCTATTCCATCTCATTGACAGAGATCCCTGCGATATCAGGGCGAATAGAATGCGCCGTTGCCAAACTTCAGAAAACGGGCTGGCGAACTGTTCTCTGCAAGTTCATGAGGCTGGCGCCGTACCGAGATAGCCTCGAGAGGCCCTGCCCCTGTGCCGCTTGTGCGCCCGAAAGACGGGACCGACAAAGCCACCGGCCTCGTCGACGCTACTAGCAGAGGCTTTGCTAGAGATTAAAATCCGTGATTCATGTGCGTTTTGGGCAAGACGACATGCACGTAGCCCACTGCGCTGGTAAATCTGCCTGGATGGCTGTTTTGCATAACGAGTGGAGATTGAGAGCAGGTTGGGCAATGACGCCGATGCCGAAGCGCAGATGCAAGGTGCAGACAGCACGAGCAGGCAATGTTCCCTGACAATGATACGATGATTTAAGAGACTTCGGAGTCTGCAGGCTGAATGCAGACGGCGCTGCGTGGGCGGATTTATCCAGCAGTGGAGAGGGCAAAAACAAGCCCTGCGCCGAGTGGTTGCTGTATGCCCAAGGCCTCGAGTTTGTACCTTGAATTTCTAGCCACTCAAACCATCACGAAGCCCCTTAAGCACAAGGCACTAGCTGCGGACAAACAAGGAGCCGTGGTCGACGAGCTGAGCATCTGCGCGCCGCGGCCACCATCGGAAGAATGGCGGTCAGGGGACAGTTCTGGTAGACGTGACAAGTGACGGACCGATGTCACGGACGCGTTCAGTCAACGCTCATGACGACGAGCATAAAGGAGCGATCCGAGAGGAGGGTCTCAACGTGCGCGATGATGTGTGTTTGCGTGTCCCCAGGACGATCACAAGCGAAAAGCGTGGGAGGAGCCCAGCCTGCTATGTTTAGAGGCTGGAGCATGGATCCGCACCGAGAAAGCAGCAGTTTGAAAGTACGGGCTGGGACCCGGGGCTGGGAACCTTGTGCCGCCATGAGACATATGTGCATCTCAGGTGGTGCAAGAGGGCAGCGACGGCATCACCCTGCCGCGGCCGCTGCACACGACGACAACTCTGCAGTTTGCGCGGTTTGGAGGCCTCGCTGTTGGAGACAGTTTGTTGTTGACTTGTTGTAGGGAAGGCTAAAAACAGACGAAGCACACCCAAGACGGCGAATCCTAGTCGCTTCGGACGACGCTAGGCTGCATATTGCATCGGGAGATCATTGCGCCTGCCACGCCCGCATTGGCGAGAGGCAAAGGCACATCATCGACGGCGAACTCCCCTGGCCTCTTTGCGCGGCATCAATTCGGGCACGGGCGCTCGCAGACAGACCACCATCTGCCTCAGTCCTCCTCCCCGCCGTCTGCAAGTCCTCTTGGGTCCTCGACAACACCGCCAACCTCAACGTCTCAGCAAGAGACCGCCGCTCGTTACCGTTGTCGCTACAGTTGCTACCCGCGTCCTGTGTCTGGTAAGTCGCTCCACCCCTCCACCCTGTCTCCCGAGGCACTGGCAAAACTTTGGCTGCGCGTCGCACGTGGATGGGCCTGCGAGGAGCAAGTGGCAGAATTGCGTCGTGTCCGAGAAGAAGACGCTGCCACTCCGGATCGTTCCTTCTGCTTTTCTGTCAAGTGTCGAGTGTCGAGTTCGCTGGCCAACCACGGCGTTATTTGCAAACACGATCGACAGTCGTGACGCTGGAACCACGCAGCGGCAGCACCATCGGCCATCTGGCAGCTTTCACTCGGCGCGCTCACCCGTGGACCTCTACTGCGCTGCTCACGACTATGCGACTGTGCCAATTGCGCTCTAGCTAACATCCGCTCTCAGATCGAAACACGTTCGCTCTTTCTCTTTCCCGTTCCCGTTCCGCCATTAATACACGCGCGCTCTTTCTCTCGCTCGCTTTACGCCGCACGCCCGCCTCTGTGCATGAACTGATCCCGCACGCTGGAATTCGCCATCCGGGCACTTCACACACACCCCCTACCCACAACACACATAGGCACAACATGGTCAAGCCAGGGCTAGGCCTCTTCACCGGCCGTCGGAAGTCGTCGAGCAACGTGCTCGAGGAAATGGCACATGTGGAAACAGTGCCGAGCCCAGACGCTGCACACGCAGATTCTGGCGGCTTCCGGCTCATGAGCCGCACCGAAGTTGAAAAGGCCAACGAGCGACGCAAGACCCTCGAGCGAGAAAAGTCGTCCTCAAAGTTCCGCTTCAGCACTTTCGGCGCAAATGGCAAGGGTCGAGTGCAGTCATTTGAAGAAGAATCTCCAGGGTCCTCAAAGCGGTAAGCAGTATGGTCCAAGCGGTCAGCTCCGCCCAAACTAACCCTTTAATTAGTGACAGCAAGTCTAGCAACGGGACCCAGTTCTCTGCGTCGCGCCCGTATAATAATGGCCAGCATGGCTCCACCTCCACTCTTCCCTCCTCGACCGATGCTAGCTCAGACGACAACCTTTTCTCCAGTGCCCCTCGTCCTCCCATCCCACAACACAACAGCTCCCCGAGCTCATCATTGAGCATGAACGGCTTCCGCAAGCAGTTGCCGTCGTTGCCCAAGTCGAGTCACGGTCTGTCGAGCAAAAAGGATGATAAACAATCCAGGGAGCGGTCAATGACCGCGTCGAGTTATGCAAGCACCGCAATACCGCCGAAATTAGAAGCAGGACTCGACTTTGGCAACTCATCGTTCGATGACATGTTCAGCGATATGAACCGGAAGGAATCTCCTCCCGAGATGTCAAGAGAAGCTCCGGGACGTTCGCTTCTTTCGGAAAAGCGTACATTCCAGCCCGAGCCCATCAAGACGTACCCCAAGCTCGACGTCGAGGCTCCCTTGAAGAGCTGGGAGAGCCGCGGATCCACCGAGAACCTCATGTCCTCTTCCCACTCGGACGACGAGTCACCGCCGCCGCCCCCTCCTCCGCACAAATACTCATCATACGCACCGGTAGCTTCTGAAAGCCCCACCTTGCCGACGCATAACTTTGGAGACCGAGATGCTCCAACAGCACGTCGATCCCTACATGGAGAAGACGTCCTACCGTGATAGCTCTCCTGAGCAGCATCCGACACAGCCGACCTCCCTCGCCTCCTCTTCCGCCAACTCGCTTCAGACGCCTGCTTCTTCCCGATCGTCCAACTACACCAACAACACGACACCCAAGGCGTCCCTGGCCTCGAACATCTCCACCTACACGGATCACGATGACGATCAAGACCTGTTCGCACCAGTCAAAGCAGCGCCGAAATCCGAGTCCAGAGCTGCGCAAAAGGCACCTGCTCACTCCATCCCTGAAGACCAGACTCCTACAGTACCAGCTAACGCGCCCAGACCGGGCGCAGGGCGCGTGTTGACACAAACGGAGTACCTGGCGATGCAGAGGCGAGCAAATTCGCAACCTCCGCCTGACGACGATTCAGATGAGGACTACGAGGACGAGGAGGAGGCTATCAAGAAGCGCGAGGAAGAGGAAATCTCGAGACGCAAGCAGCAGCAGATGCAGTTCGCACGTGAGGCTATGCGCCGCACTACGACCACGTCTGCAAACCCTTCCCGACCCGACGGTGGCCCGGAAGACATGATGGGATTCCCGTCGGAGACCTCGATGAAGGCCGATGAATGGGAAGACGAAGATGTGCCTCTGGGTATACTCGCACAGCACGGCTTCCCAAGTCAAGTACGCGGCCGAATGCCAAATCAGCCAGCTAACGCCATGCCCTCGTATATACCAGACCGGCCGGCGTCTGCGGGCGCAACGCCCAGTCGCGCTCCAGGCCACCTACCCGCTTTTGCCAGGGGCCTACCTGCGGACCCTCATAGCTCCTTCATTGGTGGAGGCTTGGTACAGCCCATGAACCGAGAGTCCATGGGCTTCAACGGCTTTGGTCGCGGACCAATGTCAGTTGCCGGAGACTCGATGGCTGGAGGTATGGGTATGCACTCGCCGATGATGTACCAAGAAGCTGGTATGTCCCAGCCTTCTCTTGTGGATCAGATCCAGATGAGGGATATGACGAAGCAGAAATACATGGGAGGGGCATCTCAAAAGAAACCTGAAGGCGGACCTTTCACTGGTATGCTTGGTCAGCAAATGAACACCAACGGGCAACCACAGCACCCCACACGAATGTCGCAAATGCCGATGAACGGTATGATGAACCCGATGATGGGTGGGCAAATGGGCGGACAAATGCCTATGATGGGCATGGGCATGAACCAGATGGGCTACTCGATGCCTCAAGGAAACGACATGATGGCGATGCAGCAAATGCAGCAGATGCAACAAATGATTGCTATGCAGCAAATGCAGCTCCAGCAGATGCAAGCCATGCAAAGGCCGCAGACCCAGGATCCTCGCATGTCGATGGCCATGCCAAATGGCTTCGGAGGGAATATGATGGGCAATGGCAGCTTCCTTAGCGTGCCAGGCGCTATGCCCAACGGCATGCAGAACCGCCCGATGTCGTTCATGTCTGGAGCCCAGGGGCAACAACAGCCAATGTCAAACTTTATGGGCCCTGGGCCAGGCTACACACCCTCCATCGCCCCATCTGAGCGGTCCAACGTTGGTCTCTCCGCCCGCTACAGGCCAGTAGTCAACAACTCGGACGCACACTCGACCGGTACATCGACCATCCTGCAAGCCTCGAGCGGCGCCAGCGCCAACAAGCCCAACACCATCAAGGGCATAATTAAACCCGCGCGGCCACCGCCTGTCGAAGAAGATGAAGACTGGAGCAAGATGGCCGCACGCAAAAGCAAATTTGGCTTCGGCAGCAAGAAATCGCAAAACAACGGATTGGCGGAACTGACCAAGGGTCTGAATATTTAATTTCTCTTCTCGACTATTTAAATACCCAACTCTTTTTCTCTACACAACAGCACAGCAACGCGCTGTTTTTGGCAGCGAACGAAGCGAGACGATACAAGAAAGGAGAAAGGAAAGACACGATCTTTTTTCCATCTCGGTATAGGCTGAGGAATCTGATATATGAGCAACATGGAGGCGATTTGATCTGGGCATTTACACAAGGCGTTTTCTTTTTACTATTCATATTCCTTTGCAATTTGTTGTTGAATATGGGCATAAAACTTTCGGCGATGGCGACCACCCAACCTGTTTCCAACTGTTGGTATACACGCTGTGCAATAATACAAGGGGCATTATCGAGGTGGATTATATATGCATATCTTTATCTCCAGTGGGGTTCTTGCTGCATGTGGTGTTACCGGGGGGAATGGAGTAGGATTCATTGTAGATTTTAATAGGGACACTTTTTTCGGCTTGGGAACATTGATTCGTCTTGACTTGTGCATGCTCATGGTGGTATGATGTGATGGTATTAGATCTTTGATGTTTGGATAGCTGCTCTCGAGCCATTATCTACGATTGGGACACTCAACATCTTCTAGAAAGGTAGACAGCCTACCGTTCAATCTTCCCATCCGTATCCAGCAATTCCCTCGCCGCAATGACTTCAGCTTGATCAAATCCTGGGGCCTTGCCCGCGCTGGCATTCCTGACAATCTCGCCGAGCTTGCTCGTCGCAATCTCCTCCAATTTCCTGACCGTCTCGATTTTGGGGATGGGTATGTCGTCGTCGTCGTTTTGGTTGTTTCCGCGCTTGCTCGACACGGTCGCTGACTCGGACAACAAGGGGAGGAGCTTCGACGTGAGCATCTTGAGGCCGTAGTAGCCGCGCAGATAAGAGTCGTTGAGCTCGACGGCGCGGCAGAAGTGTTTTAGCGAAAGAGAGAGGGCGGAGAGAGAGGGCGGCGTGGTGGATGTGGCCGAGAGGTAGTGCAGAGTAGCGATGTGCGCGTGTGCCTAGTATGCATGTCAGTAATCGAATCCCAAGCTGGATAGGAAGTAGCAACTCACGCTCCACGCATTCGGCATGATAAGCAGCACTTCCTCCGCGCAATAAATCGCCTGCCCCCACGCTGCCTGGCTAGCATACAATTCACTCGCCTCCGCCCACGCCTCCACGTCCGTCGGGCTATTCTGCAGCAACACCGTGATGGCAGTAATCGCATCCTGCGTCCTCCCCAGCGCCTTCAACACCGCCACCCTCCTCTTGCGCACACTCATATTCGTCGGGTCCTCCTTGAGAATCTTCTCGTACCCCTCAAACACCCTCTCCAGATCCGCGTCCGACTGCGCAGTGGCTTCGTTGTAGATGCCGCGCAGGGTGATGATGCGCTCGTTCTGGTCGCCGAAGCGCGCTTCGAGGCGCTGGAGGATGGCTTGCGCGGATGTCTCGTCGCCGGTGCGCAGCGCCGAGTAGAAGAGGTTCTCGTGGATGGTCCATGATTCGGGGGTTTCGCGGGAGAAGAGCAGGGAGAGGGGCCAGGGTAATGAGGATGTGGGTGGGTGGGAGAGTATGAGGGGGGCTTTTTGGGAGAGCGCGAGGGCGGTCGGTGGGGGGATGTGGGTTGGTGGGGAGAGGAGGTTGGCTTGTGACATTATGGCGACTTCCTCTGGTATGTGTAGACTGATGGCAATGCGCGGGAGTGTAGATAGGCGCGAGTGTGATCGCCTTCGTGTCTAATAGCCTGATGGTCTGCACAGCGCTATGAGCGTCGTATGCGATTGAATTGTTCCTGTTCGTCTGGTAATTGACGACGTGTGATAACTGGCCGTCCTGGTGTTGGTGTGGAGTCGCGATGTTGGTAGATACTGGAAGCTTAGCTCCCGAGCAGCGTCGTCGGCGAAACTAGACTGCCGGCGGGCATCATCCATGCGCGTCAGTGAAGCCTCCACGACAGATGCAGGTCCGCTCACCACCTGCCGATCGACCCTGAACCTGCGGCTCTTTTTTCAAACTTTTGGTGCAGAGCTCTTCCCATGTCGCCAATCACCCAATGATGCCTGTTGGCCCTCCTCCACGCTTCCGCACCACTACCCCTCCACGTGCGTTCCGTTACCTAGACACACGACTGCGGGAGACGACTTGAACTCGCCAAAATGTACTACTTGTTCGTCGAGGTACACGATAGCAGGACTGACACCAAGCCAGGTTCGAGAAATCCCTCTACGACCTCATTCGGGGTTTGCGCAATCACAAGGGCTCCGAGAAAGAGTATATTGCCGAGAGCATAAAAGAATGTCGCAAAGAGATCAGAACCAACGACATGGACCTGAAGGCTACAGCCCTTATGAAGCTCACGTATCTCGAGATGTTTGGCCACGACATGTCCTGGGCAAGCTTCAATGTCCTCGAGGTCATGTCAAGCTCCAAGTTCAAACAGAAACGCACTGGATATCTTGCAGCAGTACAGAGCTTTCGCAGAGATACGGAGGTCTTGGTGCTCGCTGAGAACCAGCTCAAGAAGGACATCATGAGCCCTACTCCACCGTATATCGCTCTGCCGTTGGGAGCAATACCGCACGTCGTCAATCCTAGCATGGCGAACTCTGTGCTTTCGGACCTCATACCGCGCCTAACACATTCGCATGCCATGATCAGGAAGAAGACCGTTGTCACTCTGTACCGACTTGCGCTTGTATACCCAGAAACCTTGCGACCTGCATGGCCGAAGATCAAGGAACGGCTGCAGGATGACCAGGAAGATCCGAGCGTGACAGCTGCCATCGTCAATGTCGTGTGTGAGTTGGGTTGGCGGAGACCACAAGATTTCCTACCGCTTGCGCCTCGGTTGTTCGACCTCTTGGTTGAGGGCAACAATAACTGGATGGCTATCAAGCTGATTAAGCTTGTACGTTCGAAGACTCGAATGAATTACATGATTGCTGACGTTGACAGTTCGCGACACTGACTCCGCTTGAACCTCGATTGATCAAGAAGCTCCTGCCACCGCTCACGAAGATCATTCGTGAGACCTCCGCGATGTCATTGCTGTACGAGTGTATCAACGGCATAATACAAGGCGGCATCTTGGAAGCTGTCGAAGGCACTACAGAGGGCGAAGAAGTTGCAAAGCTATGTGTCGGCAAGCTTCGAGGCATGATGGTCATTGAAGGCGACTCAAACTGTAAGCTAATGCTGGAATCAATGAGAAATGTCCATGTCTCATCGTTTTGCAGTAAAATACGTGGCGTTGTTGGCTTTCGAGAAGATTGTCCGTTCACATCCATACCTTGTGTCTCAGCAACAAGATGTCATCCTCGAATGTATCGACGACCCCGATATTTCGATACGAATGCGCGCCCTAGATCTCGTCGTCGGCATGGTCAACACCGACAACCTCACAGCTATCGTCGGACGTCTAATGCGACAATTACGAAACGCACCAATTGCGTCTCCAGCGAATGACTCAAACAATGACCGAGTCAGGATGACGGAGATTGTGCCATACGCCGACGACGATTCCGACGCAGAGGACAACCTACGGCAGCATGAGCAACAGTCTGACCAACCACCGCCTTTACCTGATGACTACCGGATCAGTGTGATCAAAAGGATACTGGAGATGTGCTCTCGTGACACTTATAGTAATATTTCCGACTTTGACTGGTACATTGATGTGCTAGTACAGCTCGTCAGGGTCTCGCCGTCAACGAATCACGCCTCAGCAACAGAAGAGAAAGAGGACACAGAAAGATCAGATGAGATAGGAGGTGGCATTGGACGTGAGCTTCAGAATGTCGCCATACGGGTCAAGAGCGTTCGATCGGAAGCAGTCGATGCGGCGCAATCCCTGGTACTTGTTGATCGAAGAGAGCAAATGTTCCCATCATCAGGCAACGGCGGACAAGGCGTGCTTGAGTACGCAGCTTGGTTGGTCGGAGAGTTCTCCAACTACCTTACTCGACCCGAACCTGTCATGACGTCCCTTCTCCACTCCAACTCCTTGCAGCTCCCTGCGAAGACCCTAGCCGTGTATCTACAGGCAATACCCAAGGTCTTCTCCAGCATGGCGGGCAATGACCAAATATCATGGACACCAGAGCGCAAAACCCTCATGTCGCTACTGATGGCTCGTATAATACACTTCCTGGAGCCACTCTCAACGCATCCCAGTCTCGAGGTGCAAGAACGAGCGGTCGAGTACCTAGAGCTTATGCGTTTGGCTGCCGAAGCCGCTTCGGGTACTGCGACTGGTACCGACAATGGCGACTTCACTGATCCACCGTTATTACTGACACAGGCCATACCGGCCTTGTTCTCTGGTGCTGAACTGAATCCGGTCGCGCCTGGTGCGCAACGCAAGGTTCCCATACCGGACGATCTTGACCTAGACACGCCCATAAATCCGAACTTGCAATTCCTCCTGTCACAGGCCGAGAATGAAGGCTTCGAGACAGAAGAAGACGATGTGTATGCAGCGTACAGCGAACCCGTAGCCGCATACGCCGATACACCTACAATCATCGCTCCGGCAGCAGAGCGCCTCGATGCCCCCCACAGGGAACCCACCAGCTATCAGAATGCGGTGGAGGAAGAATACCTGGATCCTGACATCATCGCCCGACGAAAGGCTGAGAGGAGAGAACGGCACAAGGATGACCCCTTCTACATCGACCCTGACGGTGGCAGTGGCACAGTAACCCCACTGAGCAGGATAGTGCGTGACGGAAACCAAGAAAATAATGACCTTGACATCGACTCTATACCTATCATGGACCTCAATCTCGAGAGGGCGTCATCGAGTGACCAAGTCCCACGGTCACGAAGTCCCCGCAAACCTGTACGGAAAGTTGAGATCATGGGAGACGAGACGCTTGGCCCAGCCGCCGATAATTCTTCCAGAGAAGACATCGTGCAACCACGCCCAGGCAAAGCAAAGAAGTCGCTGTTAGATGTGGACAGCTCGGGTCTTGCTTCTTTGAGCCTCGTCGACGATGACGGCAGCTCAAATCGCAAACTCACCCAGTTGGAAATCGAGAGGCGGGAGCAGGAAGAAGCCGAGATGAAGAAGGCGTTACAAGAAGTGGAGCGCTTGCGACTAGAGATGCAGAGGGCGAGCGAGCGGTTACACGTCAAGGAAGAGGTAGCCATCAAGAAGAAGAAAAAGAAGGTCCGGAAGGTGGATGTCGAGGGAGATGACCCTGCTGCTACTCCACCCGCCGAACCAGAAGGTGAAGAAGCGGACGCGGCACCAGTCAAGAAGAAGAAAAAGAAGAAGGTCAAGCCCGAGGGCGAAACCGAGCAAGGCGACGGAGGCGAGGACGCCGCGATCAAGAAGAAGAAAAAGAAGAAGCGCACCGTCGTTCTTGACGACGGCGACGCGCCTGCCGAGTAATACAGCAGCCAGATTTTCAATCGACAAATGTGAATCGAGTTGCATTGGTATATCTGACCATAGTTTCAGCCCGTATATGCCTGGTGTAACGCCGTGTCCCTATGAACCGAATGCGAAAGAAAGTAGCCAAGTGGCTTCTGTTCTCCTAGTTCCCCTTTTTGTACGAGTTGGCGGCCCAAGTAAACAAAGTCATGCCACGCGAAGATGTACTCGCGGCATTGCGTCTAAGGCGAAGATGTCGTGCGCTTAGAAGAACAGCTTAAGAAGCTCGAAAAGGAGACCGCCGCATAGTACGAAGCCGAGGAGGACTGCCGTGATATTAGTCCCTGACAATTGCCATAGAGCTCGCCACACAACCACAAATCCAGTTCCACTATCCCTCTTGCTCTCCTCTCACCATGTGCTACTACCAGGAACTCGCCATGTATGGGGTAGACTCACTGATCCACACCTTGCTAATCGGGCTCTTCTGCGGCCCGCGCTTGATAACAACGGGCTGTTCTGGCTTGCCCATCTTCTTCTCCTGCGCCTTGGCGAAGCGCATGTTGGCTTGCCGTTGCTGGGGGGTTTGCGCCTGCGCTCGTGTTAGCCCTCGTGGACCCTGGAATGGGGGGAACACATTGCATGTGCATACCATTGTGGAAAGTTGTGTTGTGGTGATCTGATCGCGATATTCGAGGACGGAGGAATTTGGCGCGAGATTGTGTGCCTGAGGATTGTAGGAGAGGTAAGAGGGCGAAGTAGGGTCCAGGGTGATGCAAGGTGTTCGCTTTGGAAATGTCGGCGCACGGACCGAGGCGCGCGCTAGTGGGGATGCGATTGCGGAGATATGGGACGGAGGTTTGCTATTTTGGTACTTTTGCGTTCGTTCATCTTTTATACACTTTCCTTCAGACTGCGAACTTCACAATTGCAACGTCGCATAACCCGTCGCACCTCCAACATTACTCCAGGCATCCGCGAAATCATCCCGAGGTAGAAATTCTCAGAAGAGCGAAGAAATCGGTGCCTGGAACGCACGCGATGAACCACGTCAGAGCCATCACCGCACGCACGCTATCGCGGAGAATAGGACAAGTGTCGAGACAGCGCCGCTATGCAACAGACACGCCTCCCCAACCCACGCCTCCGAACCCCTCGCCAAATCTAAACCCGCCAAAAGCGCCTTCGAGAACTGTACGTCATGGCATATACCCCACATCCATTCACCTCAAGACTAACAACTCCACCACAGGGCACATACTACAAGTCCTTCTCTTACCCCGTGCTCAAGACCTTCCTCATCGCCCTCTTCACATACCAAATCACATACTACACCTGGCTCAAGCTGGAGATCATCGAGCAGAAACACGGCAAGGCAAGTGAGATTGGCGATTTGCAGGAGCAGTTGAGAGAGGCGGTGGCGAAGCAGAAGGCCAAGGCGGGGGATGTGGTGGATGAAGTGGCGGAGGCGGGGAGGGCTGTGGCGGAGAGTGTGAGGGAGGGGACAGAGGAGGTGGTGAAAACGACCGAGGCGGTGGGGAAAGTGGCCGGGGGTGGATGGTGGCCTTGGTAGAGTATGATGCATGGTGAAGGTATGATTTGTACGATTGAAGTAGGATATGTACAACAGCCCCGAAGATACCCTAAGAATATGTCTGAAAAGACGAAATAAAGCATGCTCCAAAGTGGGCAAAAAAATCAATTACGCCACCCCTGCCGTTTTCCTATGGTATCGTGCATCTAGTTGTCGCAATAGCCTCTGCTCAACCGAAAAACTCGCCGCTGACAAGGCTCTCCCATGGCTTGCCAGTATCCCACACGGTCTGCAGCAGCGTCGCGACCTTGGGCGTGTTTGTCATGCCAAAGCCCTCGACGCTCTTCAACCTCTCCATAATCGTGTCTCTCTGCACCTGGTCCTCGGAATCGCAACCAGCCGCAAACATGGGAAAAATGATGCACGCTTCCGCCGTACTTCCTTGTCGGATCTTGTACAGCAGGCCCACGATTTCGCCCACGGCATGCTGGACCTCGATATCGGACGCGGGTTTTCCGAGGACCCTGCGGTACAGGTGTATGAGTCCAGCCCAGTGGAACAATTCGTTCGTGGCGAAGATTTCCGTCGCGTCCCAAGCGCCTTCGGACTCTGTAGACGCGTCAGATCGATGATTACATCCCTTCCGTATATTCCTTTCCAGTAGGCCTTCTTCCAATTCTCGACGGATCTGAACCGCTTGTCGCACAATATCCGGTCCTGGCTTCCAATCGGCTCGTATGTTGCCATCTGGATCAATGCGTTGCGGCTCGCAAATCTTCGCGAGATCAGATATGCGGGCTAAGCTGCCGATGCACCGTGTAGTGAAGCCATTCAGACAGTCAATTTCAAAGTCCTCGTCAGTCTCAGGGGTTTGAGCAGACCAATATGACGCTGGCATATCAGTCTTACCCCCGCTGAGCGAGCCGATAACGTCCAGATATGCGAACCATCTGGAGAGGAAGTATGCTACATGATCCTTGCGACTTGTGCCGAGTGGTGGACCCCGAGCGCTGATCATCTGCCGTGCCATGGTGAGATGATCTTGCCATGAAATGGGTACTTCGAACGTGCCCGAGCATATAATCTCAACGCTTGCCATCATGATCACGACGGCTAGCGTGTTGTCGGATACATCATTAGGGTTTTCCACTAGGGTTTGACGCAGCTTGGGGAAAACGTCGCGGACCCACAGGGCGATGCGATTGTTAGGCTCAGGGTGTCTGAGCATTCTGGCTCGATGAGCAGCAGAATAGGCGAGAAGCAGGTTCATGATGTTATCATCCGCAACGGCCACTAAAGAAATCAGTTCTGTTGTATAGACCTCTAACAAAGTACTTACTCTGTGGCAATATCTGACGGAACGGATTTTGCTCGCAGTCATGAGGAACCAGTAACCGTGCGGTGTGGTTGAGGAAGTGATGAAAGTACAGAAGGTTCATAGGGTTTTCCATAAGGATACGCGGTAAAGGTCCCAAGGATTTTGGTATCCGTATTGGAACGGGCTCTGCATAATAGCCGCCACGCTCAAAAGCCATATCTTGACTGCGTGGATCTGCACTTCCGTGGGTGGTTTCGCCGTCCAACTCCATTCTATCGGTCTGAGGACTAAAGATGGAGATGGCAGAGAAATCGTCGTTGTTGGGAGTGTCAAGGTCGGGGAGCCCGAGATCATAACCATAAGTGGTCGCCGAACAATCCGCAATGGGATACTGACGCCCGCATCCGGCACCTTGACTATGCTCCGAGAATTCGTTGTTGATGATGCTATGCACAGACATCCTATGCAGATCAGGGGCTTCGTTGGCTGGACTTTGTATGCTCGTGGTGCTTCTCCAAGCATTTTCTTCGGAATTGACTGATGAACCGGGTGTCAAAGGCTTGGGAACGTAGGGACTGTAAGGATCTAGCGGACCTGTATATGGTGACTGTACATCTGACATAGTTGTCTCCGGTGAGGCTGTGCTAAAGAGTTGAGTTTGGCCACAGTTGTTCGCATCAAGGAACTCTTGAGGTGGAGGCATCGATGTCGCCATATGAGCAGGAGTGTGACCGCCATTGTAATTACTCGGCTCTTGATTTGATGTGTGCAGCGACGGACCGAAAGTATTCTGGAACTCGATTTGCGTATATGCCGCTGAATTCGGCAGCGCTCCAGCATCTTCGTCAAAGTCGTAAACATCGGCTTCAGGTAAGGTCATTGATTGGCTGCTTTCAAGTAGGACTGGATCGACCGCGAAGCTGGTCGAATTTGAAGGTGAGGTATCTGAATGTGACCTGAGGTTTGGTGGTTGGTTTGAGGCTCCTGGCGGAGATATGTTGTCCTGAAAAGAAAAGACTGTTTGGAATGGACTGCCGGATGCCGTACTGGAGGCGTCTGAACCTGCCGTGTTGGATCTATCTCTTTTGGTTCGGCCGCCCCAGTTGAGCCTGATGCTGTAGTCGCATACCTCGCCCTGCCGTTCGCAATTGACACAGTGTGGCTTCTCCTCTCCGCTGGCAACCAGTTAGTGAATACACGGAACTGCACGCTTTGAACAAGTTACCATTTGACCTTACGTGCCTTACATGGCCTGCAGATTGGTTAGTCTTGAATCGAATGTCCAATGTGAGAAGACCTGTTACCAGCAGCCATTGCGTGATCGTCTTTTTGGCTCAACCCCTGGTTTTTTGGGTCGTGGCATGGTCAGTGGTTCTTGCCGACACGGAACGGTAAGCGCCAAATGGTGTTACAGGTATAGATGATGTTGTCCAAGGTAAGGATCGTCGCGATGTGTTTGTGTTTAAGCCACCGTCCCAGCTACACCATATGTAGCCGTGTGTACTATCCGAACCGTCGTGTAAAGTTCGAGGAGGGAATTCCACGAGGTTTTTTTGCTGATGCTACGCGTCCATGCTAGACTGCGCCACACCTACGGAAGCTCGTGCATCAACGGCGGGCTGGTAGATGACTACCTCTAGGCATAGAATGCTGCTTCCATGTTGCACAAGATGAGACCGGGTTTCGTTACAAGCATGCCGAGGATGGGTGGGGGCGGAGACATTATTGAGATGCAAGATAAGCTCTCAGCCCCGATCACCACGCTAGACGCTACGATCGTCCTTTGAGCGGGGCAAGCACGCGGCATTCCTTTCGGAAGCCACCAACCCTCAACGGCGGTAATTTCCTTCATTTCGACCGCTTGGCATCATGCCTGGCCTGTGGCGGCGGGATCTGCCAGTCAATCTCGTTCTCTGGCTGGAGCACTAGCCCTCCTCGTGCCTTGGAGACAAAGCGGTGCGTCTAGGATCTTCCCTGGTGCGGTCAATTCTCTCGCACGTAGTGCACGTTTGCAAGCATACCGTCAGACACGTACTCTATCACACACCTCATCCGAGGTGGTGACTGTGCGTTTGTCGCAGTTGCACCAGCCACAGACGGGATCATGCAATTATTTCATATGCCCCTGGCTTGATGCACCCGGTTCAGCCCTACAACGAAAATACCCACGTTGGCCATGACGGTCAGCTAGCCCCGCAGCAGCGAAGCAACGAAGCAGTATATTGGTCCATAGCGATGGACCTTTACAGAGAGGAATGCAGAATTTCAGTAATAAGTGGCAGGAGATTCTAGTCAACCTGTAAGGCCTTGGTTTCGGTGCATATCGTCCAGCGCAAGCCTGTCGGCTGAGGCGTACAGATCTTAAAAAGATGGTGATTCTTCTCGAATATCAGCAGAAGCCACGCTTTAGGAAAGTGACATTCTACGCATGGGAGAGGAGTCAATGAAGTGGTCGAGTGACAAGAGAGCAAACACATGCTGAGTCAGCAGATCATGCGATGACGTCGCGACGAATGCCATTGTCCAACTTGCACAAAAATGCTGGAAAGGACTGGTGATTGGATCCATCGTGACTTGAAGGACGTCACACTCGGAAAAGCAGAAGCAGAGTGTGGAGATAGCCATTTCTGGTACGTTCGGTGCGGTAGTAGTTCGCCAAGACCAAACACCCACCCGCGGTTGTGACATCGCGACAAAAGTCGCAGTGTGGCCCAACTCCCTCCAACATCCACCCTCCACACCAGAGATTCCGCCACAATGCTTGCACGAAGCGCCCTATGTCCCGCGAGGACCTTTGCAAACCGCTACCCGCCCGCCATCATCGCCCCTATCTCCGCAGCGACAGCGTCCTTCTCCACGTGCACACGATCTAGCAAAGCCTCACAATCGCGCCCCAGCTCTGTCGCAGCGCAGCGCGCCTTCCCCAGCAAATTTGTCGTGCGGAATGCGACATCGGCGTCCTCGCAAGCTACAGGCCGTGCCCCACCAGCAGCGCAACCGAAACTCACATGGAACGACTTCTTCGCACTTCGACGAACACGCCGAAGGATCGGGCAGGGGTGTTCCGTAGTAGGCGCCGTTGGAGTCACTTACTACGGCCTTACCACCATGATGGCGAACGGCTATGATGCCACGCTGTCTGCGCAGCTTGGTGGCCTGGACCCCTTCATGCTGATGGGATTGAGCACGATTGGCATGATGGCAGTGGGGTGGTTGATTGGGCCCATTTTCGGCAACCAGCTCTTCAGCCTGGCATATCGAGGCGTACTGGCAGAATTCACTGCGGTAAGTAGATCAATCCTCAGCGGTGGTCATCGGAACGTTTTTCGGATAGTGGCTGACATGGGAACAGAAAGACTCGGGCTTCTTCAACCGCATCAAGCGCCACCGAGTTGATCCCACCGCGTCCTCCCTCGCGAACCCGCCACCAGACTACTACGGCGAGAAGATTGGCAGCGTGGCCGGCTACAGGCGGTGGCTCAAGGACCAGCGAGCTTTCAACCTCAAGACCGGCAGGTACCGAGGCGGAAAGTCGGCGTAAAAGAACGCTTACGACGATTCTATTGGCATGCCGCCCACCGAATACACGGTCATGCACAAGAAAACGGCTTCATTTAGACATTGCGGGATAACTGGGACGTGGGTGCTCTCAGCAACGCAGTATGAACGGCAGAGTATCTACAGGCATTTTCTTTTCTTTGTAAGTTTAAGGGTAGCGATCGTATTTTCAGGCTTACCAGCACAACGGCGGTTCACAGCCAGATTTTCCTAGAGTTCGAAAAATATCCAATGGCTGCATGTCGCTATTGTACTTGTACCATGTACTCGATGATGCATGAATCTCCGATCTCCGGGATCTCGCTTCTTTCAAAAACCTTTTGTGCACTATAGTGCAGATTCAGTGAAGCTGATGTTTAGCGCTAACGATCAACTGATGTGAGTTGCGTTGAAAGGGTATCCCTTCGCTAAATGCTTAGTATTGTTCCTGGACGCCTTGTTCGCCAGCACAAGGCCGCAACTCCAGAATACCAAGTCAGCAGTACAAAGACTTGACGATGGAAAACAAAATCAGGATGGATACCTAACAGTTGTCTGACATCCACGTCCCTTGTCCATTTCGTCTCAATTATCAAGATCTGTTACACAATACAAACATGCGACCATTCTACGATGCGTCGGAACTTCCGCGATCTCCACTCTTTAGTGAGAAGCACCGGTACCAAAACTTGCAAAACAACTGCACATTAAGTCCTGTTTCGGACAGTGTGTCTCGACCTTTCATGGCGGATATTCAAGCAGATCACAAGAAAGAGAAGGAAGAGGCAAAGGCAACGACGAAGAAGGATACTTGAAAAAGGATGCTTTCTTCAATGGCGAATCGAAAAGGCATCTTGCGTCTAGGCATTTGGAGGCGTCAGATAGGTCTCGCGCGCATTCGATAGCGTGTCGGTGATGGCGAGGCTGTGGCTTGCTGAACTCTCAGCCGCAAAACTGAGCCCATCTTAGTGTATGAGCAAGCAAAAACGACACCAGATCCGACATTCGCAATTGCTACTACAATGGCGGGCTAGATCGAAAATTGACAGCACGATAGCCAAAGCGAGCGTTTTGCTCAATGAGCATCTAATCTACGAGACTCATTAGACTGCTGCTTCCATTTAATGATTGTGGACATGGAATTCAGTGCGCTCATTCTTTTGACTAGTCAAGCTAGTGTGGTCGGCAATCTAGAATCTACACAACAAAGACATTAGCGCTTCGGATGTGGAAACAGCTCCAAGCTGGCGAGCTAGCAACAATGACTAAAGGGAATCTGGGGTACACTTACCGCAGCGAGCCTACATTATAAGATGCGCCATTCTCCTGGTGTTCGGAAAGCCATTGCATCTGTTCTGATATTTCCGGACTGAAGCCCTTCACCATGTATACCAGTGCCATCGTCTCGCTGCTTCTACTTGCTCCCGGAGTACTAGCTCAACGAACCTCGACCGACGCAACCTGCGGTGGCAAGAAAGGTTACACATGCCTCAACTCTGGTCAGCAAAACCCATCATCGACCGACGGAAATGAACTGACATCTTCTAGCTTGGGGATCATGTTGTTCTCAGTATGGTAAGCAGGCCTCATTTCCACTTCTGATGCAAACCCATTCTTACCCTTGCAGGATGGTGCGGCTCCAAACCTGAATACTGCGGCAAAGGATGCAATCCTGGTTTTGGTACTTGCAACAAGCCTAGTGCTGCTTCAAGCTCAATCGTTATCAAACCCACGCAGACTCCTGCAGTTCCTGTCTCTACGAACGCGCGCTGCGGATCCTCGTTTGGTGGGAGAACATGTCAAGGATCTCAGTGGGGAAACTGTAAGCTCATTGCTGTCATTCTAGATGCTATGGACTGACTTGGGAAAGGTTGCTCACAGTATAGTTGGTGCGGCTCGACGAAAGATCACTGCGATGCGAAGACTTGTCAGAAGAACTTTGGTCAGTGTAACGGACAAGTGGCTAGCTCGAAGAGTTCGTCGACTTTGGCGACTTTTATCAAGTCATCGCCATCGACATCGCCATCGACATCGCCCTCGTCCACGCCCTCGAAGTCTAGCTCAACACCGTCCACATCTTCGACTACATCCAGCTCACCAAGCACCTCACCAACGCCAAAGCCATGCTATCAGATCCCGCCTAGCAGGCCGTGCGGTGCATATACGGGCCCACTCGACAGCGCTTCCTTCTACGAAGCCTGCACCAGCCCCTTCTCCAACTACTGCGTAGCCAACTACCAAGCGTTCTGCTATGGTAAACCGTCATCCGACAGCACGCAAATTCGCTCATTTTCAGCGGGCGTCGCAGATTGTAAGGTGCAGTGCGACCAGGACGCGGCGTGTGTCGGATTGGCGTTCCAGAATACGCAAAGCCAGACGTGCACATTGTACAGTTCGATCAAGTCGATCACCGCAGGTGATAGGACTGATACTGTGTTCCGCCAGGCTTGCCCGTCTACGGGGCAGAGTTCCACGCTGTCTCCTAGCTCATTGGCCTCGTCGACTGTCTCCAGTTCATCAGCCTCATCGACAGTCTCTAGCTCATCATCACCGTCAAGCTCGGCAGTGTCGACGCCAGCTCCGACAGACCTCCCCGTCTCCCGCGACGGGACATGTGGTGCATCTGCCGGATCTTCGTGCAGCGGTTCCGCTTTTGGCGCTTGTTGCGGAGCAGACAGTTTCTGCGGTCTCGGTTCGTCCTGCGGTGCTGGATGCCAGCCTGCGTTTGGCCTTTGCGCGTCGCCATCTCCCATTAGTAGCTCCGAAACTTCGTCACCCACACCCACACCAACGCCTACACCTACGCCTTCGCCTACGCCAGAAACCTGCTTCCGCATCCCCTCAACCCAAACATGCACCCCCTACACCGACCCTCTCCGATCTTTCTCTCAATCCTGCAAAAGCATCTCCCAGCAATTCTGCACATGCAACAACTACTACGGCACCTGCTACGCCACTGTATCTGCAGACAGCACCATCATCGCCGTCAAGCAACACGGCGAGAATGCCGATAGCTGCTCCCGAGCATGCGATCAGGATAGCACGTGTGTTGGCTTTGCCTTCAACGATTCCAGCGCGCAGTATTGCACGCTGTACAGCGAGATCAGGGCGACGGGCGAGGGTACGTATGTTGACTATGTGTTTCGCAAGACTTGTCCGACAGCGTCGTCGAGCTCGGTCGTGGTGATGCCGACTCCGAGGAATCTGCCCATTTCCAGCGATGGTACATGTGGCGCTACTCCGGGTTTTTCGTGTCTGGGATCTAGGTTTGGGGCTTGTTGTGGAGCGGATGGGTTTTGTGGGCTTGGGGCGGCTTGTGCGGCTGGATGTCAGGCTGATTATGGACTTTGCCAGACTCCGACGTGTAGCGCTGGCAAATAGTCAGAGTGTTTGATGTTTGAGCGGGTTTGGGGAGAAGTCGAGGCGTGTCGAGCTCAGTCTTATCAATGGCTCGAAACAATTTTTCACCATGTAGGTTCGGTGTACATAATCACAGTAATTCTTGGGGGCGCAAACATTTTTCATCTTGATAAAACTTGTATTCTCTCTTCTATAAGACTCTTTGAGCAAGCAACTCCTAGCGAGCTCCTCACTCCACCGCTGCCAAAATCTGTCGATACCTCCATATCCAATTCGAGCGAGCCTTCCTCACTGAATTGCTACACTTCGGCCCCATCTCAGGGGCTATCGCGGGTGCGGGTGCAGATTGTGAGCACTCCATCTGCAACGCTTCCTCCTTGGCCTCCCGCCACTTCGTCTTGATCTGGACAGAAGTGACAATAGGATCAAAGTGATAGCCCTGCGGAGAGCATATTGCGAAAACCACCCAGTCTTCTTTACGGTGCGCTCCACACGCGCAATATGGGACGAACTTGACATCGTCACCCGTGGCGCGGTGGGTGAAGCCGCACTTCTCACACACCTGTCCGACGCGCAATCGCTGGGCTTCATACGAGGGCAAGATGCGCATTAATGCGACCATTTTCAGCGTGATGGGTACAAGGATTGGCGATGCGATACAGGACTTGCAGAATACATGTTCACACTTGGCGCACGTGAGGTGCTGGGGAGGATGAGGTCCTGTCACGTGTGTGATGTGATTCTCCGCGCCGCAGCAGCAGATCCACATCCCGTCCTGCATGTTATCGCCATATGTCATCTGCATGATGTGCCGGTAATTATGCTTAGCCCAGAGTTCCCTGGTGTCGGGAAGTGGCTCTGCTCGAGTTATGGTGACTTGGTCCTTACGCGAAGAGGAGGCAAAAGAGTTGCCAGTGGGCTGTCTAGATACGATGCTCAACATTCTGGAAAGCGTGTAAATGTGTCAAGACAGTCCTGCTATTCTTGAAATTCTTTAAGATGATATAGACTGTCCAAACCGATGCGAGACAGGTTGATCTACTCCATACCAGACGATGTTCAGTCCACCCTGTGCATTGGCAATGCCTGACATTATTAGCATACAGTGATCTCGTGAAGCAACAGTAAGCCATAAGCAGCTGTAGAACTGTACGTGCACAATGTCGAAACACACATGATGCCGTTGTGCTGTTAAGCTAACGCACGTAAACGAAAATGTACCGAGGAATGACCCAGAGTCAGTGACATTGTGATCGTGTAATGTCGGTCCTACGGATATGTCGTGAAATGGGGAGTTGCTGTCGTCATCGCAGTCAGTGTCGAAGTCCGCATTATGATTTTCCCACTCAAAACACAAAACATATAACATCCCCTGCTACTGTTGGATCAAGTCGATGCCCACAAGATGTGGGCATAAGGCTGCTTATATACCCATGAGCAGGTGTTTGCTGATGATTGTCGAGATGGTAGCAAACCAAAACAGTCCCCCTTAATCGACGCAAAGATATGTTCGTAGAGGAGGAAATACATGCTTGAGCATGACGAACAAGGTGTCTCTCTACAGAGAGAAATGATCGTTGATGGCGCGCAGCCCCCTTTGATAAAGGCTCGCTCCGTGTAGTGGTACATGTGAAGGACGTGGCTGACGGGTGCATATAAAAGATATGGCTGACGGTGCACAGCCCCCTTGGTAGAGGCTCGCCTGCATGTAAGGACATGGCTGACATGTATGACCACGGGCTTCGGTGACATACACGGAGCTAACTATATCTGGTCTAGACAATGATGTCACCTGACTCATGGTTCTAGGTAGGCAGACTGTGGTACTGCAGCCTATATATGCACAGCCATTCTCCAAAGCTTGCTCTTGATTCCTTTATTCTTCTACCAATACCTCTGAACTCATTACTCAAGTTAAAGAACGCCTTCACACCTGACTCCCAAAATCGATCAGACAGACACCTCAGCACGCACGAACTTCCAATCACGACCCTCAATATTTGAATCATTATCGCAGCGAGGATATTGTGCAAGCCGAATTCCAGAATGACGTCAAACAGCGACGATTACAGCGATGTGTATGAGGATGATGAATATTGGAACAGGTGGCATTTGAATGAATACGAGCCCAGATTGGTCAAGCCCATGGAGAAGACTTTCACAGCACCTTGGGATCTGCCGGTTAGCGATTCCGATTTGGAAAAGCTCAAAGCTGGTTTCAGACCCCGAAACTTTGACGATAAATACGGCTGGCTCATTGAGGATGACAATGGGAACATATCTATCCACGTTATTCGACACTTTGTACACGTGGAGGAGTACATACTTCACATTACCCCGAAGCCAAGTAACGGCAATGGTGCGAGTGCAAAGATCCACAGCATTACCTGGAATGGAGATTTGGTTAGTATAAAGGACGATGTAGAGAAGGCCAAGGAGACAGTTGTGGTTCTAGCTAGAGCTATTCTCAAATGCGACTTTGAGAATGCGCCTAAAACAGCTTAGTATCGAAAAGCTAGACACGGAATAGATGCAAGACCATCTCGCAAGCTGGGAGCAGTCATCATATTGTGGGGTTATTTCTCGGGACCTGTAGTTAATACTTCCTAAGTACATCCAAACTTTCCTGGTACCATACACTGTAGCCTGTTTCCACTGCATATGATTTCATGATGGTCACAGTTGCCCCCGATTGCGTGATGAGATTATTCAAAGAATCGTAGCGATGATTGTGGTGAGTGCAGGCTCTCAGCTCGATACCGATAGACTGACGCTTAGGTACCACATGCCACGTCGGACAGCTTGCAGGAATTCAAAAAGGTATTGTAGGCAAGCCAAACGCGACTTCATACCCAGAGCGTACACTTTCACATTCACGTATGACAAAGAAGATATGCGTGACTCGTGAGCAGGGCTGAGGGGACTCGTCACGCTTGAGGCGCAAGTTCCAACGTTTTTCGCGCAGGAAAGGTGTGGGATGGAGTCGAGGGGATCAAGTTCGCGTCGGCGTTTTTCTGAATGAACGATCCGCGCATTGCTATCTACTTCAATGCGTAGAATAGCTTCGCTCTAAATGTACTCTATACTATACGTACCCTTCCGCGACGAGCCCGTGATGCCGTCCATGGCGTCCCATGTGAGCGAGGAGGGGAGGACGAGTACACAGCTTGTGGAGAGAGGAGGCTTGAAAGGGAGAGATAAGTATTATTGCAGCATGCGAGGTGAAGTGTAGTGTGGGCATAGGGCGGAGTAACAAGCTGACAGGAAATGTAATCTATATTTCAGAAAAGAGTGTTTCTATACGTAAATGACAGTCTAAGCTACTTGAGATCTAGAAAAAGGAATCTTGGAAACAGTGTTGCAAGATGCAGGTGTGCATCGTAAGACGGGCAGTCAAAGTAGTTGCGTGCTGCAATTACCAGGACCTGGGAATAGTTGGAGTTAAACCCTGAACTTCACCGAACGGACCAGAGGAACCGAACGCTTCTTGTCCTCTTGCCCATCCTCAAAGTCGTCTCGAGTTCTGATCGCTAATCTTCTTGTTTTTGTTGTTGTAGACGTCCCACTTGATGATGCTATCCCAGGTAATCTCGCCCTTGACTGAAAACTCCTTCTCGGCAGGGTTAGGATGAACTTCGCCTGCTTCCTCGAAAGCTTTCTTGGTGTCAACAAGCTTGATGCCGTTTTCTGAGATGTGGTAGACATAGGAATTGCCGGGGTATGTGGCGCCACCTGCAAAAAAAGATATGATTAGCGAATGTCTCAGATGGGGGGGTTTGAACTGCGATCCTTACTTTTAGCAAAGTCTTCACTGCTCGTGGTTGAAACCCATGGATCCTGGTCACCTAGCTTATTCTTGACATGGTCAATGACACTCCCGGTTCCTTGAGGATTCCAGGCCTTGAAGCCTCCATCATCTAGGATCTCTTGAGGCGAGCGAGAATCCGCGCGATAGACGGTAGCCAACGCAGGGGATAGTAGGGCGAGTAAAGCAGCGAAGTGAACGATTTGAGAGCGGCCGAACATATTGAGCTGATTTGCTTTGCTTGTTGCAAACTTTGAAGACTTGTCGGGGGAAAGATGGATAGGTTAAGCTGAAGACGAAGATGAAGTGTGTTTTCTTGGGCTGAAAGGATGCAATTGATGCTGGGAATTGGAGAAGATGGTTTGATGGTTGTTGATAATTAAGTCACAGAGCAAGAATATCGAGATCTTATATACTTCAGCATATGGTATCTCAGTGCTTCATTCAATGCTAAGGAGTTGAACGGGTACCAGGGTTTCCGTCGATTGTCATCCAACTGCTGGCACCGAAAGAATTACAGTATTCCCCTCGATTGTCATCCAACTGCTTGGCACCTAGCACTGCGCAACAATACAGAATCGACGCTTCGACGGATTCAGGGTGATTGTTTTGGTGCTCAGGTTCCTTCCAGGGTTCAGAGTCCTTTCGGGGTTTAGGTTCGGAGGTGGCCTTACAAAACTGCGCCACTGCTTACATATGACGTCCTGTTCTGTGATGTTTATGATCTGTGCGAAATGGCTGACACCGTGCTACGTGGTGCTAAAGATCTGTCTGGAATGGCTGACATCCTGCTACGCGAATGTTCATGATGCGAAATGGCTGACGTCCTGTTATGTGATGTTAATGATATGTGCGCATTTCGCAGCGTTACCATAACTAGTATTAATGTATCACGTGATGGGGAAACGGCGCGCACCCTGAAGGTATTTACAAAGGAAGCTGTTCAGAGAAGCTCCTGCGTGAGTCTTGGCCGTCATTTAGAGTAATGGCTGTTAGGTGGGACCCTT
Source organism: Parastagonospora nodorum SN15 (assembly GCF_000146915.1). Taxonomy (NCBI): domain Eukaryota; kingdom Fungi; phylum Ascomycota; class Dothideomycetes; order Pleosporales; family Phaeosphaeriaceae; genus Parastagonospora; species Parastagonospora nodorum. The sequence continues at coordinate 835,305 of NW_001884553.1, forward strand.
ACAGGCTGTGCAATGCTGCTCTGCGATGTTAGCGACACGAAAATTATGAAGTGGATTAAGAATAGGAGATGAAAACATCAGCAAGTTGCAGGAAGGATTTGTCAAATTTCAAAAGGAATAAAACTGCTATGTAACAAATGCACTCACACTCAAGCGACGGCCCTGTATCCGGGGATACTCCGGAGCTGGGCCATCACCTCATCCAGGTCTTTAAAACCTGTGGATGGGGGAGGCTGAATGATGACACGCTCGGCAGGGCCAGCGACAGTCTGGGAACGAGCCTGTAGTTTAGGACGGTGAGCAGGCGGGAATCCAGGCTGGGATCGATTTTGAATCGAGATTTGCCGAGCCTTCTGACGGCGCTCAAGATCTTCTCCAGAAAGATCAACTCCACGAGACAGTCTGGAGAGAGTAATAGCGCGAGGCGGCGCAGACGGGCGTACCGGCTCTGTCTCCCTCCAAACCTGAGCTTTAGCTAGGCTCACTGGCGGCGATGGTGCAATTACATTCACCCGCGGCGGCTGAGTAACAAGAACAGGAGGCGATGGGGAGCATTGCTGCCTCAGTGGAAGGCTCCGCAGCGACACTCTTTCTGGTACAAGGCGGCGCGGATGGACGTACCGGCTCTGTCCTTACTCCGGGAACATGGGCTCTGTCTGGTGTCGCTGGCGTTGTGGGTGCAGCTGTTTGCACCCACACCGGCTTAGTAGCACGGACAGGTGGCGATGGACGTGATAGAGGCGACGGAGGCTTTGCGGCGTCAGTGGAAGGCTCCGGAGAGACGCTCTTTCCAAGGTTCCAATCGAGCTTCATGGCGACCGCGGTACCCTCAGGATCCCGGCGGAAATCGACTATGGAACCAATATAGTAGCCAGTACTCCCAGGTTGGAGGGGGTGCTGGCAATCAGTACACGAAAGCACGGAAAAGTCTAAACATCCACCGCTCATCGTTGCGCGATGAGACAGCCCACAGTGTTGACATACTGAACAGTACGCCATTTGATTGCCCTCGTGAAAACGAGGTCGGAAGAGTTCCGTTGCCTCGATTGGAATCTGAGTGAGGATCTCTGACGTTCGGCAGTCGTCACAAAGGACATGGCTGCAACGACGGCACTGAAGGTATCCGAAGGGATACTTGCCTGTGATGTGTGTGAGGAGGTTCTCGGTACCGCAATGACACAGCCAAAGGCCGTCAACCTGTTGGTTCTTGACACTGCTGAGAAAAGGGTATTCAGCGCCAATCATTTGGCACTGAGCAGGATCCCAGGCTTCCTCTACAGGTGTCGCATTCTTAATTTCAGCACTGACAGGGTGGACTGAAGCCGGTAGACCACTCATCTTACGGATCAGTTTTCTCAACTGCATCTTGATTGAAAGGTTGCTGATCGGGTGTTATTTTGCGAAGCTTTCGTGATGAGAGTTGCGTTGCGATGATCAGTTGTTACTGAATGGTTGTGAGAATTCTATATCGAACGGTTGAAGTGGTGAGGGGAAAGACTTTATACACTCCTTGCGGCAAAGTCCCATGATGCGATGTGTGCGTAGGATATCCATTGTGTGTGCACTTAGAAAACTTATTGTATATACTTGCGTTGTGCAAGTGGGAAGCGATAATGGTGAGAAGATATAAACACACAATGACTGAGACTTGATTCTGGAATTGAGACACTTACTTTGAACAATGTGCACCACGTCTCTGGCTTGCTGATGTTTTTGTCTTATTCCTACATACGCGTCTTCGATCTCTGGCTCGCGAAGTTCTAGGCCCATAGATCAGCTTGGCCGATACAGGATGGACCTGTGACAATGTTCAGCACATACTACAGTCACCTGAGTTCCGGATGAGGATTGATGCAGAGCCCCACGTGCAGATGTCGTATCCAAACTCATCCTTCCATGCCGCGAGTGATCGCTCATCCTGGGTTCGTAATGCTGAGCTCCGCTCCCATGTTTGTCTCCAGCGCTCCTAGTTCATATCGGAACTTTATTCTAGCAGCATCCTCCGCCTTGACCATCACAAGCTTCACGAAGCTTACGTTTGGATCCCTTCGGTACGGCTCGACGGTGCCAATGTGGTATCTTGGCCAGTCTCCATAAGACGATGTGCCGCAGCCAGAACACGTAATTCCGTAAAAATCGAGAGTCGTCCTCTCCATCTCCGCTCGATGGCTCAGGCCGCAGTTCGTACAGACATGGCAGTAGCGCACCTCGCGTCCGGGGGCAGGTCGAGGAGCGCTGATCATACCCATCGGCCAGGGCGTCAAAACTTCGGAAGAGTAGCAATCTGTACACATTCCCCGATCGCATCTGCCGCAGCGGAGATACTGGAATGGATGTGGGCCCCTGTAGTGCCGGATGGTGTTCTCGTGCCGACAGTGACAACACAGCCACAGCCCGTCGCCGATGTCTTCGTCGGTCCTTAGAGAGCGGATAGCGGGATATTTGTTCTCGAGTATGAGAGAAGGGTCGGTAGGTGCTTCGGCAGGAATAGCATTATCGAATGTGTCCTGTAAACTCTCATCACGAGAGCCGTCCTTTGAATGTCGAGCAGGAGATAGTATGACGGAAAGCCTCGAACTGTTGCTCGCTTGTCGCTTAAGGCCCTTCTCGTTAACTTCTGTCAGATTTGGGATGAAGAGGCCTGAAATTCGGCGAGAATGGAAGACGCTGTCTTTGCGCTGCGTCAGAGCAAGAGCTAAGTTGTGCGCCATCCGGGTTAAGTGTGTTGGGTTGATACTGTTGTCAAGTGGTGGTAATGAGCTGTTGGGGAGAAATAAAGTGTAGTTTAGCAGGGCTTGCCGCGCATTCGAGGTGAAGTTGTGATTGCTTGCGCCTTCCGTTCAGTGATGAGGAAGCTGCCTTGGACTAGGAAGCTCAACTTTCTCTTCACCTACCTCTACACTGCAAATATTGCTGATTGGAAATGCCAATCTATGCCAAATATCGAGATTTTCTACGTAGACTACCCCTGAAAGAGGCTGATGGGACCGTAGACGCGTCCTACAGATGCGATCTTGCCATCATACTGGCCGCTCGTAGCAATTCAACGAGCTGCTTGCGATCGCCATTATACTTGGTCGGATACGTGTGATCAAACGCAGTGGCAGGACAAACGCTGCCGACCATAGCGGATCGTCGACGATGGTCATGTTCGATGCGAATACATGGAGAGTGCTGCTCCAAATGTGGGGTGAAAGAGTGATGGTCGATGCGCGGGGGCCGATGTGACGCCATTGGCTGACACTAGCTCAGCCCTACAGCTTACGCCGGAAACTGTCCTCAACTCTCGCGTGTCGTGCTTCCACATTCCACTCCACCAAACTATCATGATTCAGGCAGTTCTTCAGGTACGTTGCTCTAACAATGCCGCACACATCACCTTGCTAACAACCCCAAGCGCCTAGCGCGCTGGCTAGACCGGCCACTGTTCCCATGGAAGCGCCTCGTCGTCGGCTTCTCGCTCGCTGAATTCACTCTCGAAAACTGGCTCCTCTTCAGGCAATACCGCGTCCTCCAGCGCACCTCGGTCCCCAAAGCTCTTAACAAGGAAATTGACACGGAAACGTTCGACAAGTCTCAGGTGCGCATGGCAATGGCATACCCCACACTCAAGCTTACAGGCAACAGGCATACGGTCGCGCAAAGGCCAAGTTCAGCTTTGTCTCGCAAATCTTCAACCAGATCAAGTCTCTCGCCGTCCTCTACTTCAATGTTTATCCCATCGTCTGGGGCATCGCCGGTACCGTCGTAGCTCGCTACGCGCCTATCCGGTTCTCCGGCGAGATTACCCAGTCTCTGCTGTTCATGTACATGCTCGGATGGATCGACCTCATCTATGGCCTGCCGTTCTCATACTACCACTCCTTCGTCCTTGAAGAGAAGTTTGGCTTCAACAAGATGACCATCAAGCTCTGGCTCACGGACATGATCAAGGGCCAGGGTCTGGCTATCGCATTCGGTATTCCTATTGGCAGCGCGTTCCTCTCCATCATCAACAAGACTGGACAGGGCTTCTTCTACTACCTCTGGATGTTCATGCTGGTTGTACAGATCTCGGCTATGACCATCTACCCGATCCTGATTGTGCCCATGTTCAACAAGCTCGAGCCGCTCAAGCCCGGAAAGTTGAAGGAGAGCGTTGAGGCGCTCGCTACCAAGCTTGAGTTCCCCCTGTCCGAGCTACAGGTCATCGACGGTAGCAAGCGCAGCGCTCACAGCAACGCATACTTCACGGGACTCCCTTGGATCGGCAAGAAGAAGATTGTCATCTACGACACGCTTCTGGAGAAGAGCACCGAGAAGGAAGTGGAAGCGGTTTTGGCACACGAACTTGGACACTGGCAGATGAACCACACTTCGCGACTCCTCTTCATTAGCCAGGCGCATCTATTCTACATTTTCGCCTTGTTCTCCGTCTTCATCAATAACCGTTCGCTGTATGCCGACTTTGGGTTCCACCGCGAGCGCCCAAACATTGTTGGCTTCATCCTGTTCAACGAGATCCTGTCGCCCCACCGACTCCCATCATCAAGCTCCTCTTGAACATCTGGACGCGCAGCATGGAGTATGAAGCCTGGTATGTTCGCCCCATAAAGAACTGATGTAACCAAGACTAACATTTATAGATGCCTTCGCAGTCAAGCTTGGATACGCAAAGGAGCTCGGTGCTTCGCTCATCAAGCTTCAGATCCAGAACTTGTCGAGCATGGATGCCGACTGGTTCTACTCCAGCTTCCACCACTCGCATCCGATTCTGACGGAGCGCCTCAAGGCGATGAACTGGACCGGCGACAAGAAGATTTCCGAGGAGAAGGCAAAGGACGACGAGAAGCCTGTGAAGGCTGGGGACCGCGAGCTGTAAAGGTCTAGCGGAACGGAGGATATCATCTACAAAGTCGAATATTGCAGACCGTGAAGGTCGGATCTGCTTGAATCTGAAAAGTCGCAAGAGACGAATATTCGGTCGTCGGATCAATATTGCCTTTAGACAGCAGATAGCCTAGAGAGCCGCACTCATATCCAAAGGCCATCTTAAGCACTTTTGCAATCGTGATCGTCGTTCGTGAAGCACCTTAAGCCTTCTCCGCCTGTCTCTTCTTCTCCTTCTCCCTCCTCTCTTGCTTCGCCCTCTCCTTCTTCGCCAGTTTTCTTGCTTCTTTATCCATCTTGCCCCCCTCCTCAATCTTCCTCTTCTTCGCGCCCTCCTCCGCACCACCCGTAACCTGCACCTCCGGCTCCTCGCCTCCCTCCTGCACAACATTCGTCCGGTGGCCAATCTCGCCGACTTCAATCGCGCCCTGCTCCGCCTCGTACTCGGCTTTGTCCTGCCAGTCATCGTCCGTAACCGTGGAGAAGTCCTTGCGCTTCTTCCCGCTGAACTTCTTCGCGCTGACCTCGTCTTCTTCGGGCTCGGGCGTCTTCTCAGGCTCCAGGAACTCGCCGCGCATACCCGCGGCTACGCGGCGCAGGTTGTGCATGACTACGCTGCCCATTGGGCCGCCGTGCGAGGAGAAGGTGACGCCAGTCGGTGTGATGAGCGCATCGGGGTGCAGGTGCGGATGCCGTTCGGAATTCGCGAGGTAGGTTTCCAGCATGCGCGAAGCATCTGTGAGGGAAATCGGCGTCGACGAGACATGGCGAGCTGGCGGGGGTGCTTCGAGAGACATTTTGCGCGTGTGGGTGTGAAGGAAATGTGTTTGCGACAGCGACGTTGGGGAAGTTGGTGCTGGGTTCGGGGGAGCTCGAACTTTTTGCGGGCACGGGCCAGATGGGGCTTGTCGGACTTCCGTCGACGACGCAACCAAAGTCCACGACACCATACCAACGTGCGAACAGTAGGAGAAGTGCCAATTGGGACGCCATCGGTCAATATGAATGCTTTTCGGTGTCTGAGGGTCGTCGCGCGCCCTGCAACTACTGCCATCAGACCTTCCCTCACACACGTCGCCGCACCACAACGGTACCTCCACCCCATATCCCTCCTCATACTCCCCCTCTAACACCCCCCTAGGATACTGCAACCCTCCGCCCCCCGCGCCTTCTCCATGCTCACGCCGCGCCGCCCCATGCTCTCCGCGCCCAGCACGCTCGCCGCACCTGGCACACCCTCGCAGCCAGTCTGTTCATCAGAAACACTCGACCTGGTGGGCAAAATCTCCGCACACCCGGGACTGGGCAGCATGCAGATCCGCTGCGGGCCGCGAGATACGTACAACCCGAGCCATCTGGTGAGGAAGCGGAGACATGGGTTTTTGAGCAGGATACGGACGAAGAAGGGGAGGAAGACGTTGATGCGGAGGGTTAAGAAGGGGAGGTGGAATTTGAGTCATTAGGGGAGGTTTGGGTATGGGATTGCGGCATAGTGGGGATGGGGAGATGGCTATGGGATTGCACGATCGTCGGTATGGCTAGATGCGATGGCACTCTTCCGGCGATATTGCTCAGTCAAGGATGTGTATCAGAAGCAGGGGATAGAGAGCAAGAATGGACGGCTGTGGCATATTGTACATTTGCATGCATTAGTTGCGCTTCGGAAATGTAACACCATCATAGAAGGTCATCAACGATGTCTTCAATTTCATGCGAACGATAACTACGTCCGCTTTGGCTATGTCCTCTGATCTGTTGCAGCCACTAATTGGTCTTGCACTCTGCCACACACGTGGAGCCAGCCAGGAGAGCGTCATATTTCAAGCCTTGAGGCTGAGTCTCGCATGTACTCTTACAATATCCTTGGTTCCTGGAAGCCTGTGTAGGAGACAAAGGAGAGTAAAGAGGAAGTCCAAGTTGGTCAGAGAGTGACCGAGACGTGAAAATGTCCCCCTTGCCATCATATGCATGCCCTTTGCGGGACGCCTCCCCCCACGAAGATGCCTTGTCTTTGAAGTATAGGGCTGATCAGCACCACACGATCTTGTCATCGGTAATTTCGAGTACATCACTTCGGCGTCGACGGCTCTGCAGGCTCCTTGCCCTTCCCTTGAATCTGCAGCTCCTTCACATCTTCCCCCTCCCCCGGCGTCCCCTCCTCCAGCGCCTCCACTAGCCTCAACTCCTCCTCCACCTTATCAATCTGCTTGAGCACAAACGCAATCGTCGCATCTCTCGCCTTATCCACCCTACCCAACGCCTCCAAGCTCATCTTCTCATAAACCTGCGGCTTCTGCGGCGTCGGCGGCGCCACATCCTGCTCCTCCAACTTCGCCTTCTTCTCCGCCAACAGCTTCCTCAGCGTGAAGATGTTGAAATCACGCTCTTGCAGGTTCTTGATGAGTTCTTTCCGCCTCGCCTCGTCGTCTGTTCTTTGCTTCTTGCTCGCGCTCTCTTTCTCCAGGGCTGTGGCCGCGACTTTCCATTTCCAGATGGCTTCCTTGGCGCAGTTTTCTATGTGCGTGAAGCGGATGGGGCCGATGTTCTGGCCGCCGTACCAGCGTGCTACCACGACGACGCCTTCTGCTTGCGTGTCGTTGAGCACGTTTTGGAGGCGTCCGCCAGCCCATTTCTCGCCGTCGTCATCGTGGCCGAGATCATACAGGATTTTTGAATTCGGCATGAGTGATTTTTGCCGGGAGCGTTTTCGCCATGCTGCGATTCTGTGTGAGGCGGATCGGAATTCTGGGAGTTGTTGGAGGTCTTTGGCGGAGAGGCTGGGGGAAAAGGCGCCGATGAAGGATGATGTTTGTTCGTCTATTTTGCTGGATTTGAATATTGTGGGGAGCGGGCTTGGGGACAATGAACGCTCTCTTTTTAATGCCATCTCTTTTGTCCTGGTTTGCTATGGGAGTTGTCTTGGGTTGGTGGTCAGCTGGGTGGTTGGGTTGAAAGCGGGCAAGTCGAAGCGAGATGTTCCAAGGTTGCGGTTTCCGAAAGGAATTGGTGCCGGGAGTGTCTCCAACTTCTACACCAACGCCATCCTCTTACATCGACCTCCTCCATCATGGCCCTTTGTGCCATCTCTTGATGTATCAAAAAAAGAATGTTGTGTAGATGTTATCAGGGCGGGCTTTGACCAACCAAGAGTCTGTCTCCACCACGGATTTTGTTCATTCTCCAAGAAACTTCATCACGGCCTCCAGAATGACTCTACATATGCCCTTCTTAGAGACAAGACAACCATTAAGGGTTAGATATATTTATCTGCGCATCCAAAGGTGAATTGTGTACTCGCGAGGATCAAGAGAGAGCTTGGATCTAGGTCTCTCTTCTCTCACTTCACACTGCCTCCTCAACCTCAAACTTTTCATGTTTAGGCATCCTTTTGCTCAAAATACAGTCTTCGCTGCCTCAGATTTCTTCTCTCACATCTGATTCTCACTCCAAGGTGTCTCTCCAGTTTTCGTCATTCAAGCAGCGGCGCCAGTGTCCCAGTCGCAACTAGTCCTCTCGAAAATTTCACTGCTTTACTGCAGCAGATTGTCACAGAACGCACAGAGCACCAAGCACGAAATCTTTCACTTGACATCAAAGCACAATCAGCTGCCGTAGGCACCCCACCGTGTCGCAAGCTGGTCTCTTAGCGCGGCTGAGCATATAAGAGGCCGCATAGCTTACCCACCTCCACCTCCACCACCCAACGCATAAATCATCAAAGCAATTCGACAAGCGCGTCTACCAAACAAGAGTCTATTTCCATCCTAAAGGTACGTACTACAGTTTCTTCGCCGAGAGCAAGAAGGCTTTGAACCGTGAAGCGCAAGCCGCATTTTGTGCGGGACTCATTTTTCTCTCCCCGACACTATGGCACTCGAGTTCCTTGCTTGAAATCTTTTGAACCGCATTTTATTTGCCTGCGAAAGAGTTGCGTACCATTTAGCTAACCGTAGATTCCTTGATAGACCACTCACCATGGGCCGCTTCGATACTCTCAACGCTGACACCCAGGATCTGGTCAACTGCCTTCTTCCGGCACTGGCATCTTCCTTCCACATCTCCGATGCTGTCGACATCATTCCAGAGGATATCCGCATGCGCGCTTGGGACTGTGAGCGGCGTGATCACATCAAGGATGAGACTGAGAACGACCCGCGCAACTGGGGCGTCCAGTTCCTCAAGGACCTAATGGCCATCTCCCGCATCAAGAAGGGCGATCTCAACCTCTTCCAACAAGACCTACGAGCGAAGGTGGCCAAGCATGAGGAGAAGCATCCGTGGTGCCGTCTGAGCGACATCAAGGAGCTGAAGGATGAGTATGAGCACCCGAACCGCAAGAAGCCGGTTCCCCAGGAGGAGTCTGGTTCGTCATCTACCGATTCGTACCTGGAGGAGCTCCACGAGCCTGAGCTCCCTTCAGGTATGAAGCGTGGTCGGCACGAGATCTACGAGGCTCGCGTGCAGCCAAAGCGCCGCAAGGGTATGCTTGATTCACATTTCTTGTGACATACCACGTCTAATGCGAGTAGTAAACCGCCTCCGCCGCTCCGACGATGGAGGCTTCGAGCGCAAGGACAAGGCCAAGGCACGCAAGTCTGGCTTCTCCATGGAGCGCGACAGCCCTGTCGATAGCCCAGCCCGCAGCCGCCCTGCCCTTCGTCGTCCCAGCAGAATCATCGATTCTGACGGCGAGGAGGATGCCCGCGACTCGCCCTATGGCAAGCCCTCCCGCACAAAGGCGCAGACGCCTTCGGCCTACTCCATGTCTCCCGCTCCTGCTCGACTCTCTTCCGTCATCGCCGAGCCCATCGACACTTCTGATCAGCCCCTTGCTGTCCAGAAGATGGAGGCTGAGCTGGAGGTTGCTGAGGCCGAGCTCAAGGCTGCTCGTCTCAAGTTCGCGTACTGCAAGGCCAAGGAGGAGGCGGAGGAAGAGGCCAGAAAGCGCCAGTCTGCCTTGAAATAGGTTGTGCTCGAGCCGGTCGACCGTGAAGTGTAGAGCATATGTATCAAATCGCGCAACAACTGTATGGGAGAGTTTGGTCTTTGAACGCATTGGGCTTTCAAGTCTTGTCCAGCGTCGGCGTTTTACTTCTTTGGTTTCTGCATGCGTCAGCACACATACGAGACTGCGTCCCTGATTTGTACCGACAGCGCGATGATTCGGCTTCACTCTTGCTCGTTTCTACCTCTCCTTCCATCAAGTAGTTCGGCCATATGATCTCAGTGCTCTAGATTTCCCTCAATTCAATATCATCGGCAATTCCACTCCTTTTATGCACCTTCCATATCCACGTGAAAGCCATCCGCATTGTGTATTATTAAACAATAATACGCTTTTGATCATACAAGATGCGTCTAGAGGGTATTATCCATCCTTAACATGCAATGTCCCACACAGTCATTCATCAACCTCACCGCGCTGAATCCGCACTCATCTCCACCGGCATTTCGTTCGCCGGCATTTCCGGCACATAACCAGTGCTTGCATACTTCTCCGTGGGTGGTACACTCGTACTATGCATCTCCGCAACATCTGGTCGATACCCCGTACCCTCGGGCCGCTCATGCATAGGTGACGAACGATACTCCTTCACGGCCTTTGATTTGTTCCTGCGCCGCCACAAGAAAAAGACAACTGCCCCGATCACGGCAATTCCTCCAACTACTCCACCAACAATGCCGCCTATAGCTCCTCCCGACAGACTGCCGGCGATAGGATCTCTCGCTGGGGATGTCGGAGACGGTAGGATTTCTGACGCTGGCGTGCGTCTTGCAGATGGCGTTGCAGTGGTTGAAGTCATCGTTTGAAGCGCCAACAGAGCAATGCTATACGAAGCCGCAGATGGCCTTGCAGCTCGAAGCGATTTGTATGTTGCGTTCAATAACGTGTCGTTGAGGAGGGCGACGGGGTTCTTTTCGGTGGCCCAGCAGACGTTTACTTGATCTGGACACACCCATTAGCAGTTTTCCTCGCAGACAACTTGAACGAAATTGAGACATACTGAAGCTTTGTGTACATCTCTGCCTGCGGGTTGTTAGTTCTAATACCTAGGTACACGTTTTTTTGGGATTTAAGAAGCACTTACGAATCCCTAAAACAGCAAAACGCATTCGAGCCACTGGAGCACGATATCTGCGCACCAGACGGTTTGCCACTCCCGCCGCCATCACAGGCTGGAGACGATGTGTGGCAGACTTCATCTTTGTTTCCTGGCACGCAGCAGTAGTAGACTTTCATCGGTTCGCTGAGAGCGCATATAGCGGGCGCGACGCATGGGTATTTCATGCCGGGACATGTTTGCGTTGTGGCGTTTGGCCAGAACAAATTTGTGTATTCTGAAGAAACGGATGGTAAGATGAGGAGTACGATTGATACAATGCGTCCGAATCCGCGAGCCATGTCGATTCAATCAGCTTCGTGAAGCGTTTTGTGGATAGTCGAAGTAGTCGGGAAGGAGGATTGGGGACGGAATGTTTCATCTTGCAGTTTAATTGGTGGTGGCCTTGAAGGTTCCTAATCATCGTGGCGGTGGTCTGAGAAAGGACGCCTGAAGCCTTCGGGCGCTATGCCCACCAACTGGCGATGTGATTGTACTAGATCAATATGGCGCATCTTGACCTCGCGGGATGATCCCGGTTTTAGTATAATTCGGGGTCAGGCTAACGATGTCAGTCACACCATTGAGTCGACACTTATGGTACTCAGCCATGCGCACGTGAGCTATAATATATCGACTATCTTATGAGATTTCAAGGCAGAAGCGCGAACCTTCAAGATTTGATCAGTGTATGGAAAGATGGGAGTTGGAGACACTCGCTGCGAGCCAGTTGGTGGCAGGGACGTTCCAAATAAATGCTCACTCCCACTGTGAATCAATCTTACTGTAAGTGTTTCTGGTGCTCATCTATCCAAATTGTCTACGATGCTCGAGGCGTCAGTATTGTGATGCTCGTCTGACCGTAGCCTAGGTCGTGCGCACGCATTCCCTTCACGATCAATAGAAAAAAGAAAACGATGGTTTGGAAGCGTGACTACACGTTCCAGCTGTCTTCCGGATGTTGTGAGTTACGTCAGGGGCTGGTTTGGTGATCCGTGGGCCAAAAAAGGTACAGCTCCACCACAACAACAACAACACCACCACTTCACATGGTCCAAAAGAGCGCAAAAAGAATGTTTCCGACACCGGGAATCGAACCCGGGCCTTGCCGGCGCTGAGAGCGGACTACTCTGATGAGAGCGGCAAATCCTAGCCACTAGACCATATCGGATGATTGATGGATGTCGAAAGAATAAAAAAATAAATATAGCATTACGCTCTGTCCTCTTCGACCGAAGCACGCACTTGATCACAAACGAAGTCCGTTAGCAGGGAGAGGCTGAATTGTTCTGGTTGAGAGGCAGTGCGACCTTGGCCGATTTTGCGAATTTTCTGCACGCCCCGCACTTCCCACCTCGACCTCCGTCCTGGACGATGATAAAGATCAGGGATATACCAAAAAAGCCTACCCCTAGCTAATTCTTATTGCATTGAAATAGCTTTACAAGTAGGTTAATGACTTTCGACCAAGGGGCAATTTTCAACTTGTTACTTCCCATGTCACCTGCGCGATAGCGTCTTTGGAGCAGCATCTTCGAAACCGGCATACTCCGGCTGAACTGCTTCAACGTGTTGCCTGTACAATTTCTAGAAATCGGCCTTGCAGGCTACCTATGTAAAGTTTAACCAAGGCCTTTCGTGCCTGTTCTTGGAAACCAAGCACTGATAGAATTGTCGCTAAGGCTGCATAGCTTTGAAGCCTGTTTAGGGCCTTCTGATGAGCCTTTGAACCATTTCATCATGCTTGATAATACGATGGTGTTCTCTGGTATGGCTACGGCTTTGGACAGAGCGTGCAAAAACTACCACGGTATCTGGTGCGGTTCCTTCATCCAGTGGTAGTGAAGGGCTTCAGCGGGGTCCTTATGGTATTTCGAGATTTCAGTCAAATGAAAGATAAAGAGGCGATGTTCGGCGCTTGCTGGATGCCGCGAAGCTCAAGTCAAGCCACTGAGATGGTGATGGGACTGCACGACGCAGTGTTCAGGATCTACGGGGTTCATACGTTCCGAACCTCAGGCAAGGATGTCCGACACTCGCTCGGTATGGACCGCATTATGCCGCACGCAGCAAAGCTAGAAATGGCCTGTTGGATCTACGGCATGCTCACTGTGACGCCGAAGAAACTCCCATTGCCTGATCGTACCTAAAACTAAACGTGGCTGGTGTAGTGACCCGGCAATCGTTGGCTCGGTTGATGTTGATCGCCCCACTCCTGCCGTCTCCACCACTTTGGAACAATCACCTGCACGCCTGAAAATAGCTGTACCGCAACACAAACGCATAATGTTCATTGCGGCAGCCATCCCCTTAGTATCTCGTTTACAAACTGCGCCACATGAGCGGTTGATCATTCTGCTTCATTCGTAGAACAAATCGGCTCCGAAACATGATGATCAGCGCTACGCTGCCCATAACTCTAGATCTGGATGCTACCTCCGTTCATTGCCACGCGGTTATGCCTTTCCGCTGAGGCAGTGACGATGCCTTAGTGACTTCTTCCGTTTCGAGGCGGGCGCCTATCCTAATCATGCCATGTGGAGAGTATCAGACTGAATCCTCTTGAAGCTGGCGCTACTAGTTGCTGCTCAGTGCTACCAGGTTCTGCGAGGCACGAATGTATATAAAAGTCGTCCTAGGGAAGATCAGGCTTTCATTCAAACCATTTCAAGCACAGCTTTCGTATCTACATATCAATCAATCTAAATTTTCTGCAATTACACAAGTCATCAGCACAAGTCACTCACCTACGCAACCATGGCTCCCATCTTCAAGATCGTCACTCTTCTCAGCTGTAAGTAAGAGTGAAGTCTTGAGGAAATCTCCCCACTGACGAAATCAAAGTCTTTCTCTACGCTGCTGCTCAGGGAACTCAATTCATCACGGGTACTTGCGCTTCTGATGCAGAATGTGCTTCCGCCTGCTGTGGCTTCACGTCCGGCAAATGTGCAGCTCCTTTCGTTGCAAATGAGCGAGGAGAGGGATGTGGTTTTGGAGATGCTCAACCAAACAACAATGCTCTCGCTGGGACTCAAGGCGGACAAGGCCAGCCAGGTCAAGCAAATGCAAGTGCACCTGCCGCACCTGCTCCTGCCACCCCACCTCCTGCTGCGGTAGAGGCAGAAGCAAAGGCTCCTGGAACGCAATTCATCACAGGTCCTTGTACTTCAGATGCAGACTGCGCATCTGCATGCTGTGGATTTCAGTCTGGAAAGGTTAGTCCAGTGGATTGTACTCATAAATGTAACATTCCTGACGTTTCAACTAGTGTGCCGGCCCAGCAGTAGCTCAAGAACGGGACGGTGGGTGTGGGTTTGGAGATGCGCAGCCAAACGACGATGCGGCGAAGGCTCTTGCAGGAAGGAGTCTGGGACGGCGAGGACCGAGCCTTATGTAAGATGTGTGTCATAACTGCGTGAGTGATGCGTAAGGAAAGTCGAGATAATGTTTACGAAATCTTTACCAAAGCACGAATCCACTGGTTGATTATTGTTCTTTGAGATAGCAGTTCTCTGTTGTCCTTTCCAACGGCTTTCCCATTGGACTCCCCTTCGCTGTCGAACGCCCTTCGTGCCATCACTTTCGTGCCAATTGCGCTGCATTCAAATGTTGCTTCCCCAGGTGAGATGTGGGTGATAGAGTCCTTTTCCTGCTCCTCTACTTTCTCATGATTGACTCGCTGTAGAGATGTCGTAGCATTTGAAGCCGTGCATGTCTCGCCTTGATCTACTCGGCATCCCGTTAAAGGATGAGTCATCGTGGCATTTACCCACTGCTCCAGTACTGTGTGCACAGGTTTTGGGTATGTGATGCACGCTTTTGTTTCGCACAAGTAGCCTTCAGTGAACGCGTCTCTTTTCAAGCACACTAGTAGGTTGTCTGACAAGGGGGAACATGTCGTCAACATAGCCTTGTTGTGATACATGCAATTAAGCTACACCTTGCCTCGTCCTCTGGGATAAGAAGGGTTGTCGACGTGGTGGCAACTGAAGATGAATGGCCGTGCCTGTGAGCATCGTGTATAGGCTGAAGTTGGTTTTCCATATACACACTTCGGACGTTCCTGAACACGAAAACTAAGTGGATGTGTGACTTACTAGAGAAATGCAAGGTGGTGAATTGTCGAGCACACATTACATCGAGAAAACAACCTGCACAAATTCAAAATAGGACAACAAAGACAGTATATCAATAGCGGGGAAAGAGGCTGGTTCAATGATACAGCAATCAAACGTCAGTTAATCCTGTAGAACCGCCCAGTTTTGAACATTTGAAGAAGATGAACGCATAATCATGCATTGTCATACCCGTCCGGTCTACACAGGCGATCCGTGTACCTTCACGGACTGAAGAGCATGCATGAACAATCGAAAATTGCTCGGAAAGGTGTCTACGCTTATTATGAAATTGTACATACTTATTCCTGGGTGGTCGAGCATCGTGGTGGCCAATTGTGCCGACTCAAGCGGTGGTATTGCGCCACGCGTACTGCGAAGGGTGATGTCGCACTGGCAGAAGCAAAGTACTGGTCATAGTCTGTAAAGTCACCTACTCGCCGTCCGTGATGGCATTTGCGGTGAAAAAGACAGTGTTTCGCGCCCAATGATGGCTGGCCAGATGCCGGAAGACGCTCGCGCCGTCCCCTGCCAGGCCGCAGCTTCTGCCTACGACCGATAACTCCTTCTCTTCCACTCACAACATAACACGGAGTCATTGCCAGTCCCCCAAAATCTCACGGTGGCGCAAATAAAATTGACCGTTCCTTCAGGTTCCAACTAACGTGTCTAGCGCGCTTTGAAATCCCGTATCCGCTCATAAATCTCTCCTCCTACTGGCCAAGACATCACGCGAGCCTCGCCTGCATCGCGATAATCAATACGCGGCCCTGTGTATGTCTCTTTTTAGAACCCCTAGACTAGCTGTGTGCGGCTGAGGAAATATGTCGGGCGACTACAAGTGCTATGGCTTGGCTCCTGTTTTCCATTTCATCATTTCCTGCTGCTAGCAACTGCGAGTTCAACAAATCCATTCTTTTTCTATTGCACGAATTGTATCACTGCATCCATCATGCGTTCCTCGACCTACATCGCGCTATTTGCTGGCTCAGCTGCAGCACAGTCTTCAGTCTCTTTGTTTAATCTATATCCATACCAAACGACACTTACGCAGATTGGTTCCGACGCGACTGCCACAACTTACCAGAACGTTTGTCCCTCAGACAAAGCTGGAATATCCGTCCTCCCTTCCTCGCTGCGTAAGTTGAGCGTATATCACACCGTTCGTCAAGACTGACTTGCCCAGGTCCCACCCCTGATAGCCCTGGCGTTACCATCACGCCCGCACCCACACCACGAGTCCGTTATGCTCGTCAGGCCACCCCAACTGCCTCTGCCGGTGACGATGACGACGGCTTCGAACTGTGCGAGCCCTATACACTGAAGCAAGGCGGATCGACATGGGAGATTCACATGACAGATCCATCGCCGGGCGCATGGTATGATCACCTTTATACGGATTACATGTGAGACATGCACTGACTGGACAGGACTATGGATGTAAACTGCAAATGGCAAGGCGCGATAGCGGATGCAGATTTGACCTGCGTAGCTACCGCGGACGGATACGTCGTAGACCAATCAGATCGGGGCACTACCACGACTGTGATATCCAAAGACGAGGTGTCCACTATGAGTTTTATCTCGGCTTATGCGGTTGTCACTTCATCGGGATCAGCTTCGCAGACACCATCTGGTTCAGGTGCTAAATCCGGAGCACCGACCGCAAGTGGCTCGACTTCGGGTTCTAGCGCTGCTGGAGCCGCGCCCAGTACTGGACTTGCGCCTGCGGGACCTATGCCTACAGGTGCTGTGGCTTTCATCGGTGGTGCTGCGGGTGTCTTTGCTGCTGCACTTGCCTTGTAGGAAGCATAACGAGGACGTTGTAGACTAATTGTACTATTCGCCGCATGCAAGGTTAATCCTAATAATCTATTGCAATCCTTGTTGAAGGATCACTCCATCTCTGTTTTGGCTGCCGTGTTATGCGAATTTGAGTGGGTTCCAAGTCCTGCAGAGGCAAGTCGTCATTCTGCAGCCACTTCGCCACCACCACTCCCTAATCAGCCAAGTGAGCTAGAAGAGATGTAGCCAGACCGCAAACATCTTCGACAAAACAGCCATTGACTGCTTCACTCACAATGGCTAACACAGCAACTGGCCATCGTGCTTTAGACTTCCCTGAGTTATTTGAGCAGTTATCGAATTTCAACCCTGTCCTCGCCATTCCAGTCGTTTTTCTTTTCAAAACCACCTCAACATTTCGTGAAGACGTCTTGCAACGTTTACTTCTTGGCAAAGGCGAGCCACTCCCTGAGCATGTGGAAAGACGAAATTTGGGGGCAGTACCCTGGTATCGCACCTCCAAGCCATCTCGAGGAGTTGTTCCTCGGGCGGAAGGAGACGTGCCAAAAGTGACTGGGCAATGTATCCTCATTGACCAAGACCTGCTGGAAGAAGAGAAATGCATTATTTCACAGGAGTTCGAGAAATCTGAAGTCCAGCAAACTCACGAATGTGCGATTGTACCCATCGCTGATGCCTATCATTTCCTGTGCACTGAGCCCTACTACCAGTCATGGTTCGACTCCGGCTCATTGGATGCGGCATGTCGACTTGAACCAGAACCGGCGGTCGAAGCTGAAGAAGTAATAACAGACACTGAACTTCCTGTTCTCTTACCGGAGAACTGTACGCCAGAGAAAGAGGAGCATTTGATTGGGCTGTTCGAAGTTGACTGGTTCGAGGCGTCCGAGCCCGACTTCATCCGCATCCCCATCTCATACGTGGACGGAGAATCTACTGATGCAGCAACTAAGCAAGACGAAAACATCTCCAACCTCATGCAGCACTTCCTCGATCGGGGCTGGTTTCCTCACGACTTCATCATCATCGACGACATGGCTGTCTCTTCGCTACCGTTTGATGAGGAACACTTTCCAACGTTCTTATACGGCACGAAATTGTCGATGTGGCACGAAGCAGCTGAGCGCCAGACGATTGCGATCGACAGCCTTGGCTATGCTATTGGTCGTTTGAAGATGAAGAATATGGACGACTACATGATGATGCTTGGAGCTAGCGTTAAAGGCATGGGCTTGGGCCATTTTGTGGGTGACCGAGAGGACTACAAACACTACTACTGGGGCTGTTGGAAAGATGAGAGTGGTGCAGTAGATGAGGATATTAAGCCGCACTTCATGTATGATTGAGGGTATTGTTCCAAATCCTACAGTTACGCTTGTAGGCTTCGAATGGTTGGGGACGGGCCGCTGTGTTGTATGGCATGCATGTATACTCCCGACAGTGCCGATTGTACCTTTGGAAGTAAGGCAGCGCTACTTTCCTTCTGGACCAGCATTGTTCAATACAGAGTTGCAAGTTGTGAATTTCAGTCACATGATCACGTGAGCGCGCGCGTCACCGCGTTTCCTCCTTCACCCACTGCTCTGGACGTTGAGCTTATAGCTACCCCGCACCTCGTCACAACTTTGAACAATGCGCGGCGCGACACGCCGTTCCAAGCCCTCTCACTTGGTCAACAAAGGACCTCTTTACCTCACCTTCTTTGTCTAGAACACCAAACTTTCAGTCTCCTTGCCTTCCATCTCACATAATCCGCCGCCCTAATTTCTGAGGGACACAAATAACAGACACATCATGGCTGTCACAATCGATAGCACACCAGCAACACTGCTCCCTATACCCAAGACTCATCTCCTGAAAGGTCTCAAGCGCCATGCCTCTGCGCCAGCACGCCCACCAATGACGGTCGATTTGTCCAAGATCAGTGAGGAACACCAAAAAATGAGCAAGCAACGCTCAGCTCCACATACGCGTAGCTCAACGAGTCCTCTACGGCCAAAAACAAACCTCTTGAACGAACTCGCTATCGCCCAGTCTGTAGCCTCTCAGCTTCGTGTCGACCGAGACGAATGGCGTACTACAGCGCAACTCCAGGAGCAGCAAATTGCATATCATGAGCAAGAACTCGAACACCAGCGGCATGCCTTTGCTTTACTCGAGGAGCAGCACGCGGCAGTCGGTGCTGAGCGCAAAGAGATCATTCTGGCCAACGACAACCTCTTCACTCTCTTCCGAGAGGCGGTGAACAAGCACGACAAGCTTGCTGATGACCTGAACGAATCAAAACGTGCCACCGCCCGCCTGAAGAAGAGCGATCGTGCCAAGGGCAAGGTGTTGCAGCGTAATTTGAGGCTGAAGAGCACACTGCAGCGGATCGGAATGCAAGCAAGTTGCAGTCCAGCTGCGCCCAATGCGAACACCGAGGCGTCGCTCCTGGAAGCTCTTGCGGCAGCAGCAGAGCGGATCGACGAGCTGGAGAGCAAAGGGGAGGCGCTGCTGGAAGCACTTGAGACGAGAGATGATAGCAGCGAGAATGAGGAGGAAGACGATGGAAATGCCAAGTTGTTGGAGGCTGCGGTGGCGATTCGAGGAGTGCTTGACGAGGAGTCGTTCGCAGAGCAGAAACAGCATTGGGAGATCTTGTTGGCCGAGTGAAACAAGAAAGCTGACGTGATACATGCATTTTCCCTGCATCAGATGCGAAGGACGACGTATCTCGCACCGGTCGAATCGATATCGCGATCCGGCACCGGCACCTCTTCAGGCGTCACGACGCCTTTACTGCCACCGGTCATCACGCGCAACGCCCTTGCATCGAAGGATAGCTTTCTTGCAGAAGTCCTGGTACATGGACCACCTTCTGAGGTGCCTGGAACATTCAGCACGATGGCCATCCGATCGCAAGTTGCGACTGCAGGTTGAGGACTTTCAGCTTCCTTCATATCGCGCCGTTTTACAGGTGTAGAGTTCGAGCGCCATGAGTTCATATCCTTCCAATATCAATCCAGCACCGAGCTCTTCAATATTCGTTCAGTCGTGTTTTATCGTCGTGAAATCGTCAAAATCAAGTCCCTTCGTCAAGCGAGCCATCGCTCTGTCGGCGCTCATTTTCAGCGTCCGAGAGCCTTATATTTGGGCGCGCGCCAAGCCCAGAGCCATGGTTCGCAAACATGCAACTCGACATCATAGCGTTCCTGGCGGGGTCGTCTCCGGAAAGTGGGAGCTCCAACGCCCAATTCACGGACCTAGCATTTCCCTCTACAATCTTTAGGCTGCAAACTTCTGTGTTTTCGTCCGCCCAAGCCGTGAGCCAACTTCCGCCTTCCTAAATTGGGACTACCTTCGAAATTGACTGGGCGCATCCTGCGATAAGCCGTCTACACGCGCATTGCTTTTCTCCATCACCACCATTTCGACTTCGGATCCGCACGTCGCCCAAGACTCGTGCTTCATCAGAGAACGCAAAATGGGAGGCAACAACTTTGCGCAATTCATGGTGGTAGGACGTATGTTTGGCCCCCACCAGGCCCACCAACTTTGTGCATAGCTAACACATCTACCTTCATAGCCACATGTTTCTTCCTAGGCATACTCTTCGCCTCGCTGCCCTATGACTACAATGTCCTCTGGACCGCCCCGCCCGAGGGACGCGACCACTACTTTAACCTGCTCGAGTCGCACATCAAGTTCCTCTACGCCTCGCCCGCCATCATCAGCCGCATCCTCAACCTCGTCATCGGCACCGGCCTCCTCGGCTTCCTGATCAAGCTGTTCAAGGCGTCCGAGTCCAACATGCTGTTCGACGGCGCGTCGCTGGTGCTCTACATGGCGGGAATAACCGTGTACCTGACCAACATCGTCAAGGGCTTCCGGGTTGTGACGGCGGGCATCTACGGGGACATCAGCCGCGCGTCGGAGATTGGCGAGAAGGTGGATTTGCAGGAGGGCGAGGACTTTATCAGCAGGGAGGATACGTTGAGGGTTTATGCGGCGAGTAACACGATTCTTGCGCTGGTACTTGTGGGTGTGCTTGTGTTGCAGGCGGGGCAGTGGTATGCGAAGCGCGCGGAGGAGAAGGAGATTCAAGAGATTGAGAAGAAGGAGGGTGAGGTGAAGAAGGCGGGGAAGAAGAAGCAATGAGCTGGATGAACGGTATGTGGGGTGCGCGGGTAGGGCTTCGGCGAAAGCAAGGGTGGGTATGCTTTTTAATTTCTGGTCCCTTTGAGTCTCATTTCATGGGTATCTCGGAAGAGATGGACATATTGGGTTCATGTGAGCGGAGCGGGACACGGTCTCGCAATGTATGTGTTCCATGTATACAATGACGGCTGTTTATAGCAGCTGGCTATCTTCATCATTTCTGCATTCTTCACATTTCCTGTCAAAGTTCCCATCCACGGTGGCCGACGTCGGTAGTCCCGTGACCGCGCGGCGTTTGTTTGTCGTCCCGCCGTTACCATCGCGACTGCCTCTTTTGGAAGCCTTCAGACCGCCGAATACAAACATGATCCGCGTCCACCGCCCTTCGGCTAATCTTTGACACGGACACGACTGACTACATCTTGCACTGCATCTTGCACGGCCTTCCAGTGGCTTGAGACTTCGACGCAATCAGCAGAGCTGTTCCACGGTAAGCTCGTTCAAATCAGCATTGAACAACCTCCCCAGGACTAAGCATGGCACGGAAGACGACCAGCATTGAGCGCCTCGAGCAGCGCAATAGAGTAGCGAGGGCAGAGGCGGCGAGAAGTGCTCCTAAAAAAATTGCCCCAACAAGTGACGACAGAGCGAGGGCCCGCTCCACCGCCATGTCAGGGCTACTTGGAAAACAGCTGGCCAACATCTCGGATACTTTGGCCAAAGCCTCCCAGCGTCGCAATGCGGAGGTGCAGAGAAGAAGTCCGCAGCCACCGGCCGCTCCTACCGCTTCGGCACCGGTACCCACTGAGTTCTACCTAACGTCAGACATAGTGGCAGGAAGCAGCGCAATCGGCAGTCCAAGTGTTCCGTCTCACAAACCCCAGACCAAGCCTACCCTGCAGAGCCCTGGGCAATACGATCTCGACCTGTCGAAAGCGAATACTATCATGGGTTGATTGACACCATGCTGAAGTCGCATGGAGCGTTGACTAATGAGGTCCTAGGTGAGGAAACTGCTCAAGCCTCTCTGCGCGGAGGGTACGTATCGGACGAAGACGATTCGGCAAAAGTACTCGCGAGCTTTGAGACGAAGGGCGCTGCCGCGAATGCCCATCGCGAGGAGATGTCTGCACAGGCTAGCAAGAGCGAGTTTTCCACTACGACTATGCAGGGAGATCTGAAGGCTGAGATGCTACAAATGTGGCATACCGCACCTCCATCCGGCACCGAAGGCGAACCTGAAGATGACATTGACCCGGTCCGACTACTAGCGACTTTCGACAACACGCCTTCTGCAAGGCAAACCACTATTCGCGTAAAGAGCGAAGATGTTGACTCGGAGCAAACGCTTGCGTCTCCTGCATGCAGCTGGTCGTTCAGCCCAGGAGCTCCAGTTGAGGCGCCCATGAGCATCACAGCAGGTCTACGTCAGTCTATTGATGCTCACCCGCTGGCCACTGACCCCGATTGGGAGGCTCGTTTCGAGAAGCTGTTGGAAGGACTACACACTCCAACGGCACAGAGCCCACAGGCTATCTTGGGCGGTGACGACGACAAAGACCCCCGAAGCATGCTGGCTGCCATTGAACAAGAGAGCGCTCTCGCCCATAACAATGACCCCAAGTGGATGCTTGCAGAGCTGGAGCGAGGACTGCTGCAGGGAAATATTGATGAAGACAACGACGAAAGTCTTGACGCATTTCGAGCTAGACTCATAAACACTCTCTCGTCTTCAGCTGGTCATGCATATGGCGCACAAAATTTTACGGATGCGAACACCACAAGCTCCGCCGTCTGTAGTGAGGTTGACAGCTTGGTCACGCTCGACAAAACTCTCCTACCCTACACCATTGCACTTCAGTTGGAGATCGCCGGTATTTCCTGGGAGGAAATTCAAGGCTGGACGACCTACCTCTTCAGCGAGGGACTCGACGGCTACAAGGCATGTCAAGACAAGGACGCCATTGTCAAGCGAGCCAACGAAGAACTGGAAAAGACCATTTCTCAAGTGACCGAAGAGACCAAGCACTACTGGAGCATCCAAGATGAAGTTAGGCTTCCGTGTCGGGTCATCATCTCCAACATCGCGGCAGGTGCAGACGTGGGAGATCTCCAAGAGTTTTTCCGCTCATTCAGATTCGTCGTGTAAGTCAACACGTCTCACTCCATGGTTCTTACTAACGGGCTGCAATAGCGAGGAGATCAGAATGCTACCTGGAAGAGATCCGGTCAAGCGGACCAAGGTCGCCCACATGGACATGGTGTCAAGGCATTATGCTATTCAAGCTTCATTCATGACCGGTAGCATCTTCGGGCTGATGCTCAAGATCAAGTTGGCGGTTGAGAAGAAGGATTGAGAGAGGGTGCCGAACGATCATAGGAGGGACAAATCTTGATAGAGGGATTGTCCCAGTAACTAGGACTTTGTTTTGTGTAGTGCTGGAAATAATTCAGATCGCTTCTGACAGGTGCCAACACGTGCTTCGAAGCAACCTGTACGTATCCAGAGCAATACCAAATCTCCCGTGACGGCCGTGAGTACGGTGAAGCTATTCGGCCTATGCGAACACATAGTTGCGAATATAATGTCGCGAGGCAAGCCGACATTGCGAACGTCGGCTTTCGCCCCTTTGTGACCGTGCGCGGCGGATGTCTCCGATAGCCGTATCGAGCTGTTACTCCACCGTTCGCCATCCCCCACTCTCGCAAACATCACGCTTGCGACCAAATGGGTTCCTCTCAAAGGTCTCTGCGCTCCTATTCCTCCTTCAAAGATAACGGATGAGTGTACTTGGTTGTCTTGCGACCAACCAAAATGGACGAAGCAGCCCGTATCAGCTACGATCATGGCGTAGAAGAGTTGCGCGCAAAGGAGTACCCCATGTTGCAAGGTCAGCTTCATTTGCAAATGAGCAAGGCGACGGATGCTCACCTAGAATAGGGACCACATATCTGGACCATGCTGGCACGACTCTCTACGCGAAATCGCTAATCGAGCGCTTCTCAACTGATATGATCACCAACTTATACGGCAACCCGCACTCCGCCTCCAACGCCTCCCAGCTTACAACCCGCCGCATTGAAGACGTCCGGCTGAGACTGTTGGAATTGTTCAGTGCCGACCCGCAGGACTTCGACGTTGTATTCGTGGCGGAATGCCACCGGCGGGCATCAAGCTGGTTCATGGACGCATTCCCGAGATCAAGACGGAACGGGTTTTGGTATGGATACCACCCGGGATGCTCATACCAGTCTGATCGGTGTACGCGAGGCTGCCACTGAGCACCAATGCTTTACATCAGGACGTGGAGGTTCAACAATTGCGATTGACCTGCAAGACAACGAGGGGCGGGGCAAGGCTCTTTGCCATATCCAGCTCAGTCCAACATGAATGGGCGTCGCCTGCCGTTGGAATGGGTCCACCGCATACGCACGAACAAGAGCGAACGCACGTACACATTGCTGGACGCAGCTGCTTTGGTATCGACCTCGCCGCTTGACTTCGGAAGCGCCGAAGAGGCACCGGACTTCACGGTGCTGAGTTTGTACAAGATATTTGGGTTCCCTGATCTCGGCGCTCTGATCGTCAGGAGAGCATCAGCCTCGATATTCGACCAACGACGCTATTTCGGTGGTGGCACTGTTGAAATGGTTGTATGTCTCAAGGAGCAATGGCACGCGAGGAAGGCAGATTCGCTGCATGAAAGATTGGAGGATGGCACCCTGCCGATCCACAGCATCATGGCGCTCGATACTGCAATGGCTGTACATCGAGAGCTGTACAACATCATTGGAGCAGACATCAATGCATACAACATACTTAGCTAGGCAGCTCTACGACGGCCTTTTATCGTTACAACACGGTAATGGCGAGAAGGTGTGCCATATCTACAAGGATCCTGCATCTACATATGGCGATGCCGGATCACAAGGCCCGGTCATTGCTTTTAACCTTCGGAATGAGTCTGGTGGCTGGGTTAGCAACGCAGAGGTCGAGAAGCTCGCGGCCATTCGGGAGATCCAGCTACGTACTGGTGGGCTTTGCAATCCCGGCGGTGTTGCATCTTCGCTTCGGTTGGCGCCTTGGGAAATGCGGGAAAATTTCTCTGCTGGCCAAAGATGTGGTAACGATAACGACATCATCCGTGCGAAGCCAACTGGTATGATACGTGTGAGCCTCGGAGCGATGAGTACACTGAAGGATGTGAAGTCATTTGTTGCTTTCGTGCGCGAGTTCTTCGTTCAGGACCCCCGCCCCACCGCTACATCACCAATGATGACTGCTCGAGATGAGCCCCCAACACATGGTCGCCTACACGTGGAGCGCCTGTCTGTGTACCCTCTTAAAAGCTGTGCAGGATACAGCGTGCCGCCCGGTGCGGGCTGGGAAGTGCGACCAGAAGGCCTTGCGTGGGATCGCGAATGGTGCCTCGTACATCAGGGCACGGGAGCAGCTTTGAGTCAAAAGCGCTACCCAAAAATGGCTCTGATTCGCCCCAGCATAGATTTGGATGAAGGCGTACTGCGTATCAACTTAGCTGGTGCATTGCGCGGTTCGACGAGTCTTGACGAGATCACCGTGCCGCTTTCAGCAGATCCACGATTGTTCTCGAATACAGACACGTACAAGGAGGCCGCCGCCAAAGTATGCGGTGACACTGTCAGTGCCAAGACCTATAGGTCGAGTAAGATATCAGCCTTCTTCTCACAAGCACTTGGTGTGGCTTGTCACCTTGCACGATTCCCTGCCGTTAGCAACGGCAGTGGCTCGTCGAGACATTCAAAGGCGCATCTCCAGAAATACCAGAAAAGTGGTGGCCTGCAGATACCCGGCGCTTTTCCAATTACGGCACCCACAACGCCCGGCGCGTGCGTTTCAAAACCGATATTGCTGTCAAATGAGAGTCCCATCCTCACAATTTCACGGTCGAGCCTCAACCGCCTCAATGAGTTGATCAAAGCTGAGGGCGGCAAGGCGGCGCAAGCAGAAGTATTTAGAGCCAACATAGTGGTTGCGGAGAACCCTGACTACCCGCCTGGGCTGGAGGATCCATATGCAGAAGACGACTGGCGCTACCTTCGGATTGGCCAGCAGTATTTCGAGATGCTGGGAGCGTGCAGACGATGCCAGATGGTCTGCATTGACCAGCAAACCGCCGAAAAGAACCAGGAGCCATTTGTGACACTGTCCAAAACACGTCGTTTTGATGGCCGTGTTTACTTTGGAGAGCACACGTGCCATCTGCCTCTGGAGGACGCATCGTCTGCATTGGTTCAAAATCCAACCATTGCGGTTGGAGATGCAGTGCGCCCATATCGGGAGGATGATGTCCACACTGACTGTCGGCTGCATGCTCTCGTAGGCTGAGGCCTGCTTTACGCCAACTCGGTGTCGGGCTGTAGTCATGCGGCGCAGATATGCTTATTTGCTCCTTTGCACCGCGACGGACCTGTTTACCGAATATCAGGCCCCTCGCCATGGTTCTGGAGACACAACGTGGGGCTTCAGCTGGCTAGTCATAGCAAGCGACGATTGGATGGCCTCGGCAGCAGTGCGACCAACTCAAAACGGTTCATCGAAGTTCGCGAAGCAAAGTAGCGCCCGTATCTAGCCAAGACACAGTACACGACAGTAATGAACGGGCGTCATGTGTAAGCGCTGGTCACTAGGTTTCATGGAAGTGTCTTCTGGCGTGCCTTGACCTGTGAGGATCACTTGAGCAGCCACCTTCCGCACGGTCTCTGTCTTGACAGGGGCGTTGGTGTTGTGAGGCGCGCGGCCAGAGACAATTCAGAAATGGGACGGCAACGGGTGGCCAGGCGGCGGAGGCAATGTATCGACGGAAGCGCGCGACACGACTTGAGCAGCGTAGAAATATACCACAGCGGCTGCAAACGAGACATAAAGTGATCTAAAGCTCCACGAGGTCAGATGCACACACTACTTGCATCTACTTCGCCTCTATCTATTTCCAGCTCCTGATCGCCTTCTGCTACCACGCATCCTACGCAAGCGTCTCAGCAGCTCGTCTCAGGTTCTCTTACTCGGCACCAGATAGACAGCTGGACCAGGTTGCCACGTTTGCCCGCCAGGTCCTTGTTCTGCTAGTTCTGTTAGGCTCGTGTTTGCACCTCGCAGCCTCCCGCACGTCTACGCCCGCAGCGCACATCCGAAAGACGTCGACCGAATCAGCGTCGCGAACAGCGGTCTGAAGCCTCGTAGCCTGCAGGGGCCGCAGTCAGGTCACATTGTGGTTTCGCCGCCTTTGGACCAATTGCCGTGCGAGACGAGTAGGCAGCCCGTAAGCGCTGACGCACAGACGAAATCTGCTACGCGCCTTCCAGAGCACCCGCATATTTTTAGCAGGAACGACCCATACGCCGGCCAACAACAACTCCGCGTCTGGCTAGCCGTCCAGTACGTACAATAAACACATACACGTCCCCGGCGCCAAAGGACACCTGATTTACTGCCGGCCTGCCTCGCTCTCTCAACCTTCCACCTTCACCCCGTGGAAGCAGGCACTGCGCAGCTCCAGCTTCGACAAGGAACCCAGTCACTCGTTCAGAGCACGGCATCCCTCGACATCATGGCCACCACCGATGCCAAACCCGTCTTGTCCACCCTCAAGACTCCTCTGTCTGCCACCTACCCCTCGGAACTCCGCTCGCCCATGGTTCACTCGGCCACGACTCCCATCTTTGCCAACATCAAACGGGAGGACTCGGATCTCAAGACGCCCATTACCCCACCAACAGCTTACCTGGAATTCCTCAAGAACCTGTCCCCCGTTCTAACGAGCCCCATGTCCACTGGCACCAGTTCGCGATTTGTTTTCGAGGGGAGCCGGCCAGTCTCAGTGACATCAGCAGCATCCAGCGCGTCCTTTACATCAACTTCTGCTCCCGCCGACAAGGATTCACCAGCGACATCGAGGTCGAGCAGCTGCAGCCGATGCGACCCTGCCAAGGATGAGCCGCCTATGTCTGCACCTCCTACCAAGCTCCAGATGGTCTCCATTCCCCCACCATCGCCATTTAAGCGGCCACAGTCTGCGCGGACTCCCCGCCTGTACATTCCTCAGTCACCCTACTCACCAGCTGGCGTCCGATCACCCGCCAGCGCCAAATCAGTCCACTCACCATTCTCAGCTGCTTCACCGAAGACCTGGGACCTGGACAAGAAGACTGGCCGATCAAGGCGCGTGAGCGTGCGCGAGGTTGTAACTCGAACAGTGACTTACCACACCACACCGGTCGATGCGAAAGCACCAAGCTTTCCTCAAATCGACCCCGCACCGCGCGGCAAGCGAAGAAAGATTGAAGAGTGACGATTGTTACGTAGCCCGCCTATCTTGGGCGATGCGGTTGCGCAGCCGCCATGTGCTACCCACGAGTAGCGCCAATCTTCATTGCCTCGTCACTCAATCGCCTATCATCTGCGCCCGTACCCGTACATGATCCGGCTCTCACGACATATCACTAAACACCCGGCCAATCAACTAATTCTCGGGTCCTGGCGACTCGATCGCATCTTTTTCATTCGACTAGTCTTCGTCTCTATTGCACAACTCTACACTGGCCGGGGCACACTCCTCCCACAACTACATCATCACCTCTTTTTCCTTTGTTAATCTCCCTACATATTAGAGGAACGACTTATGGCTACGTTGTTCTCTCATGACCCCCCAAATCGGGCTTGGATACCAACATTCATGTAACGGCGCGAAAATCTGGATTTACAAGCTCCTTTGCGAAATACCTCTTGTGGCGGCGCTTGTGGTGTTTTTTTATTTTATTGGTGGAAAGGATATCCTATCACCATTGGTGCCACTCTCTCACGATTGGAGAGAAAGATGGGGATTTGGGCCATGCACTGCTGCGCTGGCACGATTCTTTTCTTCTGCGGTTATGGCGAGTAGGTTTGCAGATGTGTTAAGCGGGCGGTAAAACAGCCCTGCACACGGCAAGAGAGAGACTAGTATCTACTTTGCTATACGCCGCATCTTGACGAAATCAAATCTTCAAAGCAAATGAAACAAATTATTCCATCTATTTTACTACGTCCTGTGAGAGATTTGACCGTGGAACATGCACCTTATCCCTCCCCTGTGATGCTGCATGCATCGATCAGATGTCTCCGAACGCAAGTCCAGCAAAAAAATCATCCATCTCATCCCTGCGACCATTGGCGCCCTGCAACCCACCATGTGACCACCCACCACCGCACCGCACCCGTCCTCTGCATGCCTTGTCCCGCTCACACATACACCATCCTTCCCCTACCACGCCGCACCAACCCCACCACCCCTGCCAAAATTTCGATACTGCACCTATTCATCGCCCACTCCGATAGTACCTCTCTCACATGTCCGTAGTGCACCTTCTGGTGAGGACTAAAGCAAGGATTCCCAGCGTGAAGGCTGGCCGCTGGGGTAGATGGGTGGTGGCCAATGGGAGGCGAGACGCAGGGATGGAGGCTGTTAAGTGGGCGCTTACGGGTTGCTGGGATATCTTGTGTGTAAGGGAGGAAAGTGGGGAATTGGGAAGCTCGTGCGTGGCCGGGCGTGCAGGCGGGCGGGAAATTTCTCGACGTTTGGGAAGTTGGAAGGGGTTTGAAACAGTGCGGTGGGGGAATTGGGTAGGGGAGGGTGAAACGAAACGAACACGGATGTTTTGGTAGGAGGTACATGGAACAATGTTGTGGGGTAAAGATTCAAAGTTGGATATTTGTGGTGTTGATTTACTCTAACTTACTTGCATGTTTTTTCTTGTGCAAATACTTTCTCTGGCAAAAAAACACCATCGCACGACGTCAACGGAGCAGAACGACGCACCTTGCGCATTACCAATAGACCTTTTGCTTTCGATCCCCAGCCCAGCAAATCACGCGCAACGTCGCCGTAGCGCCAATCAGCTTACGCCCATCCGGATCTCGGGAGAGCTAACCCGAGCTGGAGTGTGGATCCCTAAATGATCAATTAACCACGCCGCGGTTGTGCAGAGAACTGGGAGCGATGGGCATGCGCGCTGCGTTGTTGAAGTCGCGGTGTGAGAACCGTTGAGATATGTGGCGGTGGGATGGGGTTAGTGGGGTGAAGATCTCTCCTGTTGAATACCGGTATGATGGGCATGTGCATGAGGGATTTTGGAGAAGAGAGTGTATTTTTTTGGTCAAAGGAAAGGTTTTATCAAACGACGAAGGCGTTCCAAAGTGGGATGCGTTGTATCTTCGCGAAATGATCAACTGCGTCTATTCGGTCTACTTAGCGATTGCACGTACCATGTCTCCCGTGGGTACGACGCTGGCAGCATCATCTACCCACACATGATCCCCAACATCAGACTTCTCCGGCACAGTAGCCGAGGCCGTATGCCACGCCGCCTGCAAGTCGAGTGACGCATATGACTCTTGAGCAAGGACTGCCTTGGTAGCTTCCTGTAGACGGCACTGCAGCTTGGATTTCTTTCCCAATAGTGCACGTGCTAGCGAACAGGCGGCATAGCATCTAAGCGAGATGGTATGCTTCCTCGTGACGACGATCGACCGGCGACGGTATCCCTTGCGGCGGCGAGCAAGAGTGAGATGAGGGGCGGCAGAGGTGCGCTTGATTGTAACGAGGCGCTTTCGCAAGGCATTCCGACAGTAGACGAGGCGGTGGAATATGCCCTGGGGCTTGCTGTTATGTTTTGCCTTGTTCATTTTGAAGGCTTTGAGGAGCTCCTCGAAAGTGGCAGCAGAGACTGGGACCCACTCTTCACGGACATGACTGCCATCTCCATGATGGTGGTGAACAGGCAGCCCCAATCTGCGGCACATATCCTCAGAATCTTGAGGTGTTTCCGAATCATCCTCGGTGATATCGATCGTGATATCAGATGGCTTCTGCTCGTCAATCGATGCTCCTGTAACAGTTTGCTCAGCCACGTCCTGAGTTGGACAAAGCACACGCTCCGCAGAAACTCCAGAGACTGCTTCCTCAGCGGGGTCAGTGTGATCGTCAACCTTGCTCGCTGGTAAGCACTTACTACCGCTGTCTCGAAGAAACACACGTTCTGGATCTTGAATATCCGTGTCTGCTTCATCGACCCCGTGAGCTTGGTGTAGCTTCTCTTTGGGACCCCCAGTCTCCATACGTGCGTTGGAGGGTTCTCGGTGGGCATCCAGAATGTCATGATCATCGCGTTTCGTATCGGTTTTCGAAGTGTCGCCAGTGGAGTTCACCTCGGGATCTGAGTCACTAGCAGTGCAATTATCACAGCCTGGGCACTCGCCAGAGACACTAGAGTTCTCAGCCGTCGATTCTTCGGACTCTTCGGTGTCTTCGTCTGCGATATTTGATGACACCTTTGTGTCACAATCGTCCTGCTCTTCTTTCAGGTCGGTTGGCCAGTGGCCTGGAGGGAGACATGGAGGTTGCTCGACATCGTCGGCTGACTCCTTGACATCGTCGACCTCTGTCTTCTCTTCCTCTGTCAGCGCTATATTCTCTTCTGGTTCAGCAGGAGGCTGCGGCCCATCTTCTGGCTGAGGTATATGGTTGTCTCCCTTGGCATCATCTGCAGCATAGGCGGCTTTCAGTCCGTCCCAATCTCGACCCCGGCGCATCTTCGCACGGCGGAGCTCTTCGCTGCCCTCTTCGTTGATGACCTCCTTCATGATTCTAGCGATGCGCTTGAGCTGTTCCAATGGTACTACATCGGTAGAGAGCTCATCGCCAGTCGGTTCGATCTTTTTGTCCTTTGACTTGATCTTGAGCGCGCGGAACAGGTCGATCAGTAGCTCCGAGTTGGACGGAACGTGCTCTTTGCGAATGTCGCCTCGTCGAGCGAGCTGCAATGCCTCATCGTATAGCACCTCTTTACGGATCCTCAGCACAAGAGCGTGAGCGCGCCGATAGAGAGCCAGGTAGTCGAAATTGCTGTGGATTTCATTGGCTTGAAGACAGATGTTCATCGTACGAAGAAGTTCAGGATATGTGGTGTCGATTTCAGTCACCTTTGGAGGACGTACTCTAGTGTTCTTCTTGCGGCGATTCTTTGATTTTCCTGGCGCCATCTTGCTGATCATAGATTCGAAGTTGTCTCGTAGCTCAGAGAGCTCATCAGTTTTGAGCTGGATGTGCTCATCGATGAACTCATCATCAAGCTCAGCTACGACATTGTGTAGGTGGTTGAAGATCGCGTGGCGCTTTAGCCATCTGTCGTTTTTCCTATCCGGGCCATAATACTTTCCAATGGTCTCCTCCAGAGGAAAATGCGCCATCAATCCGCGCTTCTTCCTAACCTCTGGTGGAGCCGATGGAAAGTTGTTACCAGTCGATCGAAAGTCTTTTGCAAAACTGCGACTGGAAACGCAGGCACTAAGGTAGTAGCGCTCGAGAAAGTCGTTCGGATCCGTTGGGGGTTCGCCCACGAAGATGCGCTCCGTTTCATGCAGCTCCATGACATAATCAAGGTCAGGCCATATCACATCGAGGCCTCCAACCTGCATAGCCGCGTTGTAGAGATGGCAGATGGCTGTGACGAACCAATTTACTTTGGTGATAGAGAATCCGGCGTAGGTCTTGTTGAAATTCCAAATCGACAGGCCAGCCATCGTAGGGTGCATGGAAACGAAAGCGTCGGTTGCCACGTATGTGCTCGCCGTCCCACAGCGCTCACTCTCCTTGGTCTTTAGAACTTCTTGGATCCAATTGAGCAGGCAATCCAAGGATGACAGATACACGTTGGAGAACTTCATGTTGCCCTTGCTCATGTAATCCGGCTTGGTGCCAGACTCCCACATACGATCCTCGTAGTCGGTATGTGTACGGATGAGGCGGGCAATGTCGAAGCCCTGTTGAACAACGTCCTTATTGATCTTTCGATACTCGGCTCCCATGGTTTCGTTGGCGTCGAGTACGATCTGGAATCCAAAAGGTAGGTACATGTCCGGTATGCCATTGTATCGAACCATACTCTCAGTGAACTTGTCCCAAATAGGCAACGCTACTTGTTTCTTCCGGATAGCATCGAAATGTCGTAGAAATGGCAGGAAGGGCAGTTTTGGATCCGGGGCATCGCGAGCAGCGCCTTTCTTCAGAGCCTTGGGTTTTGCGTATGCGTCAAGGTGATCAAGTGCCTTGATACACAAGAGATGCCGTAAAGCTGTGTCTGACAATCCAGACGGCGGAGTAACAGTCTTCGGTGCTGTGTCACCTCCAGATAGCCTCGCAAATAGTTGGCGTACGATTGTGGACAGCGGCAGCTGCAGCACGGAGTCATAAGAAGCCAAGTCTTCGACTAATGCAGCGACGGTTTGCTGGATGTAACTTTGGGCAAGGTCTGTGACAAGTGCCGCCGTGATTGATGTGGCTTCATCTTCACGGTATGCCATCCAAGCTTCTCGGACAATCTCCCGTACACGGTTGAGCTCGTATAGGAAGCAAAGAACCAGGAAGTCGCGGCGAAGTTCGGCATCTTTCTCAGACATGGGATCTCCCTTCTCCTTGCTCTTTGAAGGCAGCGGGATATCCTCCTGATGTTGCTCTGGCCGGGAAGTCTGATCGGAACGCGTCGGCTCTACATCATCGTCATCATCGTCGCTCTCAATATCGCGCTGGAAACGATAGGCGATGAAAGTCGAAGCCTCGTCCTCGAGATCCTGTGACTTGAGCATGACAGGAATGAGGCTTATGAAGGTCGTGAGCTTCGTATGTGCGCTTTCCAATACAACGTTGAAGAAAGCATGGCCGGTGTCCCATGTGCTGGAGTGTTTGTGGTATTGCGTGACCTCTTTTCGCGATCGAATGGCGTCTTGTAAGTCTCGTAGTCCGGAAGTGTCGCTGAGTGGCTCTTTTGAGCTAGCGATACCATCTACCAGAATCTGCTGTTGCGCCGCCGACATTTTGTACGTTTTCTTGCCCTTCTTCTTTGTCTTGGCTTGCTCAGCTATCTGTGCGGCGCTCTCTACGCCACGCTGAACGGCAGTTTTCATTAGCCATTCTTGGAATGCGTCGGTGTATTGCTTGTAGCGTTTGACTGTCTCCGGTAGCTCGTGCTGTCGATAGGCATCCATGACTCGGGGTCAAGTTGAGGAGCCTGAGATTGCAGGCTGCGGGTTGTGCTGTGGCAGTAGAGGGTGGAGTGGTAGAGAATATAAGTATAGAAGAGCTTCGAGCGTATTATTAATACTCGAGGTGCGACGCATCATTGTGCAAGCTCAGTTTCACAGTCAACAACTTGTTGTTGCCTTGGAGACCTATAAGTGAAAGGTCTATGAGCACCGCAAAGTGCAATGTTCGAGGATAGGCTGGTAATAGTAAGCGCAAACGCACATGATCTTGTCACACATGCCTTTGGTGTGTAAATCCGGACGGAAATACTTTTGCGTGCTCCAAGGTGACCCAGAATAGCAGAGAGGACGGAACGAACATTGTCGACAAACGGAAATGTGCTGTGCCACTGGGTCACGTCACACCTACCTCCTAGGATTTACCGACTCTCATTCATTGTTGCTACCTGAATTCATAAGAGACATGCCTTTTCATGCAAGCATGTCTTCGCTTTAGCGGCACAACGTGGTAAAGACAGAGCAGACCTTGGGAGTATAAGAGGCTCCAAGACCATCTTGGGATACGTATTACTGCTACACCATATTGTTTGGAACGGACAGAGGATGGTATATTGCTAATCATGATGGCGGAGATGGGTGGTAAGGAGTAAGTCAAAGTGAAAGGAGTGAAGTTGAAGGAGAAGGGTTGGACTAACCCAATGCGGAAATATGGAGAGATCCCAATTTCACCTCACGACCTCTGCACTCCGCAACTCTACCATATATTGCCGACTACGACGGGAAGCGACAAAGATTTAACAACTAAGACCTCTTCTTATATCCTGAAGCTATACAGTATCGATAGGCTTCTACTGCGACGGCAAGACCCTGTGTATAGCCCCAGGCACTTGGTAGCCCATATTTGCTTTCCGTTGTCATTGATGGCCTGCATTCCAGATTGGAACAGGAGATTCGCGTGGCTGCGGCTAATATCGCATCTTGGCTAACCAAGTACAAGCAGTCGATCGTGGTGGACTGTATGTGGTTCCATCATGCCCAGAAAACCAAGGAGCTCAGCCCGATCCCGCAAGATGATGTTAGGGAGATTTCAATGACACAGGACACCTAGAAAAAGTTGAATAGCTTCTAATTGGTTGATGATTATCACGGAAGCCGGGTACTTGCGCTGAGTAGGAGCCATGATGGTGGTAGACACGAGGTTGTGGGGAGATGATACCGACCGTATACACCGTATTACCCGAATGGCCGGCATGTTCCGGACACATCCAGACCACGTTCCCCCTGTACGACTGGCCAAACAGCTTGCGCGTCTTTTCTTAAACCTAGTAGTAAAGCATCTTAGAGGTATAGTCCCTCGAATCACTTCTGTTGGAGCGCGGTTCCCGCTCCCTGCGAGCATCCATGCAAGAAAATACGGTATACGGTCTCCTACCATCCCCACCGGATACTCGGTAGCTGTGAAGCCGCGCCAGCTGGCATATATAAATACTATCTCTAGATAACATTGTATAATGCCTTCACCCCAACAGACAACATCTCGAATACCCAAATCACACAGCATCCGCACACAATGGCGGACTCAATCCCACAGCATGCCGCATACACATTTCAAGACGGAACCAATGCCGTCAAGAACGGCTCTTCCCTTTTGGACACTACACAGAGACTTCTAAATTCTCTCACGAAAGCAGAACGACTTTCGCTGCTCGACGGTGATGAGCGACTCTGGGCTGGCCTCACGGAATTAGTGGCGGGTCGCTATAATAGCGTACCTTATTCAATGGGCGCGATCGAGCGTCTAGGGATACCTGGTGTGAAGTTTTCAGACGGTCCCCGTGGTA
Organism: Parastagonospora nodorum SN15; assembly: GCF_000146915.1. Classification (NCBI taxonomy): domain Eukaryota; kingdom Fungi; phylum Ascomycota; class Dothideomycetes; order Pleosporales; family Phaeosphaeriaceae; genus Parastagonospora; species Parastagonospora nodorum. Next base: position 871,234 of record NW_001884553.1, read on the forward strand.
TCGTCGTGGGCAATTCTACCGCCTTCCCAGTCTCCATGGCAAGAGGTGCAACATGGGACGTCGACCTGGAACGACGAATCGGCCGTGCCATCGGTAAAGAAGGCAGGGCCCAGGGCGCAAATTTCTACGCTGGTGTTTGCGTCAACCTCCCTAGACACCCGGCTTGGGGACGTATCCAGGAAACATACAGCGACGACCTTCTGCTACTCGGGGAGTTTGGACACGCGTTCGCGCAAGGCGTGCAAGAGCAGATCATGGCGTGTGTCAAGCACTTTGCATTGAATTCCATGGAAAACGCCCGCTTCCATGTCGACGTCGAGGTTGCTGAGGATGTCCTCCATGAAGTGTATTTGCCACATTTCCGGAGGATCGTGGAGGGCGGAGTTGCTTCAGTGATGTCTGCATACAATGCTGTCAACGGCGAATGGTGCGGTCAAAGCCGAAAACTGCTTACTGAGATTCTCCGTGAGACTTGGAAATTTGATGGCTTCACGATGTCGGACTTTGTGTTCGGTTTTCGGGATGCGCCACTGTCGGTCAAGAACGGTCTTGATATCGAAGCACCCTTTTCGCAGCAGCGCGCTATGCATCTTGAGAAAGCTTTGCAGACTGGCGAGCTTGACTGGGAGGATGTAGAAAAGGCTTGTACCAGAATACTCTCGAAGCAGCTTGACTTCGTAGCAGGGTTGAAGACACCAAAACCGGACAAGTCAGTGGTCTTTTGCGACGAGCATCGAGCACTTGCTCGTGAAGCCGCTCAGCGCTCCATGGTCCTTCTCAAGAACGAGTATGTTGGCAATTCAGCAATTCTACCGCTACAGGGCCCAAATATCGGTTCCATCGCGCTGGTCGGCCGTCTTGCCAACGTCGCAAACATAGGCGACCATGGATCTTCAAAAGTCGAACCGCCGCATGTTGCAACTCCGTACGAAGGATTAAAGACAGCCTTGCCCAGTGCCAGCATTGTACTCGAAGGTACGGATTCCCCGGAGAAGGCAAAAGACGCAGCGTCCAAAGCCGATGTTGCAATCTGTATCGTTGGCTACGACCACCATGACGAAGGAGAACATATGCTTCCGAACCACGACGCCGGCGTAGCATCCCTATTTCCCCCACCGACGCCAGAAGACGGCGATGTTTCGCAGATTATCGGCGTATTGAACGGGGAAGCGAAACCTTCCGCTGCTCTGACCCAAGAGGGAAGCATTATAGAGGCCGGCTCAGGTGGAGATCGCAAATCTCTCCGTCTGCGACCAAATGATGTTTCACTGATCGAGGCTGTCACGGCTGCCAATCCACGCACAATCGTCGTCATAGTCGCCGCAGGCGCCGTCATCATCGAGGAGTGGAAAGACAAGGTGCCAGCAATACTTATGGGCTGGTATGCTGGATCGGAAGGCGGTCACGCTTTGGCTGACGTGCTACTTGGCCGAACGAATCCAAGTGGTCGGTTGCCGTTCAGCGTTCCGAAGTCTGAAGAGCATCTGCCGTACTTTGACATGAATGCGAAGAAGATCACGTACGACCGATGGCATGGGCAGCACCTGTTGGATAAGCTGGGTGTTGAGGCTGCGTTTCCGTCTGGATTCGGGTTGTCCTATACCACGTTCGCGATATCTGATTTGCGCGTAGGCACTCCAGATCTGGGGAATGAGTCTATTGATGTCAAGGTCAGCGTCAAGAATACTGGTGGTCGGGCAGGCAGATTCATAGCGCAGGTGTATGGATTGTCTGAGCAACCTGACTTTCCAAAGAGGGTTCTCCTAGGGTTTGCGCCTGTTGATCTGGAGGCTGGTGAGTCGAAGACGGCGTCCATTAGCGCGTCTCTTCGACCGCTGCAAAGATGGAAGGAAGGCAAATTTTCACTGGAGACCGGTGAAGTGACGGTTGAGGTAGCCGCTTTCGCAGGAGATCCTAAAGCACTTCAGTCCTTGACGCAGCTGAAGAAGTAATAATACTATAGACAAGTAGTACAGAATACAAATCTGAACAAATAGCACGTGTCAATTTCTCTCAGCCTGTAGCTTACAACAAAGCTTTCCATCCCTTCCCACTCGGCCTCTCCAACCCCAAATGATCACACATCTGCCCCATATGATCGACACCCCAAAACCCCTCTGTCTCACCCTTCGCATTCGTCGCCTCAAACCACGGCAATCCGAACGCCCCCCCTTTCAACGCCTTATCCGTGTTCTCACTCAACCTCTTCTTCACCTCCTCGCCCTTCGTGCTCTCAAGCACTTTCTTCGCCCCCTCCTCACTTCCAACAATAGTCCTCACAATCGCACTCAGATTCTCGGGCTTCATGGGGTCATTATACTGGACCCAGAAGTTCTCCCAGAACAGGCCGATTGCCTGGGGCATAGACTGGGGGTGAGAGATTTCCAGGGAGGCTAGGGCGCGTTGGATGGCAATTGTGTTGATGGGAAAGCCGGGAGGGGTGTTTTGAGACATGGGGACGTTGAAGTATTTGCACAAGCGGAGACGCTCGGCGTCGATCCATTTATCTTTGTCTTGGGGATGTGAGATCAAGTGACAAGATTGAAGGGAGGGATTGGGTCTTACTTTTGATGTGGAGTGGTGGTGTGTTACCACATGCTTTCATTAGTCCTCCGAGGAAGATTGGGACATATGTGATTTCGCATTGTTTGAACACTGGGGAGTTCTTGTTTTATTGTCAGTCACGTTGCCTGTGTAAGAAGTGGGTTGTGTACTTTGAGGATGTAGAAAGCGATGTAAGCGAAGGGAGAGACAATGTCAACATAGAGGGTGATCTTTGGCTGTGCCATTTTGGTTAAAGGATTGCGATTTATGGGATTATTATTCATGCAGACCGAGAGTGACAATAGATGCAGGTGAGCTGAAATGGTTAATGATCTCACACCTGTAGCACTAGCCGACGAGCCGAGGCATCGCCGGGTGGGGAAGATGCAAGGGTCAATCGTCCATCATGAAATTTATCGGCTACTGGCCGCAATCAACAACGAGGTAAGTATATTTGCAAAGTGAGACATTAGATTTTAGACTTTTTGGGAAGTTTGCTTTAGATTTGAGCAAACCAAGGTTCGACCTGCTGCCCAAATAAAAGATTCGTGGGTTTTCACGTGAAAGATTTCTGAGCTGAGATAGGTGGAAACGCGGGAACATTTTCGATATGAGAAGTGATGGACGACTGCTGCTCAGGTCCACTGATCGTTATTGTCTGTCTCTCGACTTTGACCGCCGTCGTTTAGGTGATCTTGATCTGCTTCGCAATGTGCTCCTGGACTGCGAATTATCTCTACTTCGATGCTCCAGCTCTTTGCGCTTGTCTGCCATATGCGATGATGCACCATTGGCCTGATCTTGGTCCGCACCTGCTATCTTTCCAGCGGTGCTTTGACGTGGGACTTTCGCAGATGGGGTACCTGCTCCACTTGATGTCGCGGACTTGGTCGCAGACACAAAGTCGACAGCCTCGCGCGGCGCTTTGGACTTTTGCTGCTCTTTTGCCTTCAGAATCTGTTTCTGAGAAGCCTTCAACTCTTCTGCATATGCCCAATCTGGAAATACGACTGGGAGCGCAACATCCTCGGAAAGCGCCGAGGCGTATTGCTCTTCCTCTTTGATGCCTGCAAAGTCTAACAGTCTGCGCAAATGTCCTGGGTCGCGTAGGACTGACGAGCCTTCCAGTCGCTGATTGAAGTGCTGACTCTTGCTCTTGAGATCTAAGAATTGCGCAAACTTCTTTGTTGCTCTCTGTGGTGGCGATCCAGGTGGTGAGGGTGGTATATCGAAATTGGGTACAGTAGGTAGGGTGAGATTTTGTATTATGGCGCGATTGGAGGTGTATGGAGAACCCGGGGGCGCTTCGTTCGTGGCATCATCTTGAGGAGGTGGAGACACGGTCGGTCCTTGCGAAGGACCGCTGACTGGACCTGTGGCAGCTGCAGGTCGCTTGAGAGGCGTCGGTTCGGAGAGAGGTGCAGGCGCATTTTCTGGAAGAGCATTCGTCAACTCAATATTAGTAGCTATCGACGTCCTTCATAGGCATCTCCAGGACATACATCTGTCTTCGTCGCAGGAATGGCGTCTTCTTCGTCACTGCTCTCGTAGTTTATTCCGAGCATTTTATGAACTTGCGAGAGATTTGCCAGGGCATGTCCATGTTGATGTCAATCACCTGGAGCTTGGACCCCGGATGTCTTGGCAAGAGCTTCGCAACCACCAGCTGCCTACCATCGCCTTGAACACCAACTTCACCCGCCAACGCCACTTTCGATCTCGACATCAAGCGGAGCCACAAAACAATCCATACAATCCACTAGACATCCTCACAGCCGCCATCATGAACCACCTTCCGCAAGCTTGGGGCCGTGTATGTCACCACGAATAAGCCAAACGAGCAATGCTAACACGTACCAGCCCAGAGATGATGTCTACGGCGCGTACGACCCCTCACACTTCCAGACCGCTGGCCCCAACCAGCACACCCAGAGCCCCATTGTCACCGGTACCTCGGTGCTTGCGGCGAAGTTCAAGGACGGCGTGGTCATCGCAGCGGATAACCTGGGTATGAGCGACCATGGGATTTCCCAATTATGAGAACGACTTCACTGACTGGATTGTGTAGCATCATACGGCTCGCTTGCCCGCTTCACCGACGTCAAGCGTCTACGGAAATTCAACGATGAGGTAGTGGTCGGCTTCGGCGGCGATGTGTCGGACATGCAGTACCTCGATCGCCTCCTCAACTCTCTCGACATCCGCGAAACCTACTCGTCGAACGAGACGGCTCTGAACGCAAAGAACCTTCACACATACCTCGCCAAAGTCATGTACAACCGCCGATCCAAGTTCGACCCGCTCTGGAACCACCTGCTCATCGCTGGTATGGACGGCGAGTCGAAGCCCTTCCTTGCGAGCGCAGATTTGCTAGGCACTACTTTCTCATCACCGTCGTTAGCCACTGGCTTCGGAGCACATCTCGCCCAGCCAATTCTGAGGACGATACTACCGGATGAGGCGTCAGTCGAGAAGGTCACAAAGGAGCAAGCCGTAGAGAAGATTAAGGAGTGTATGAAGGTTCTCTTCTATAGAGATGCAAGGAGTATGGACAAGTACTCCATTGCGGTCATCACAAAGGAGGGTGTCACTCTGGATGAGAACGTTCAGTTGGAAAACCAGAGCTGGGCCTTCGCAGACAGGATCAGAGGATACGGAACGCAGACGGCATGAGCATGTCGGCCTTCTGAACCGGGTGGAATGAATTGGCAGATTGGCGGCAGTAAGCGTCCATGCCAGCTACTACATGATAGACATGAATGAATGTACCGATCACGGTTGACAGATCCAACGCCAGGTGCATGAGGTGTGAGTGTGCATCGCTGTGACCTGTGTAAGTAAGTCTGGTTCGTGAGCGATGACCATAGGCTGGTAACATAGCACCGAACCAGTCTCCGAAGAGCGGGGTAGCTCCACATAGACACAGGTGTAACAGAGCTTAAGAACGTTAGGATATGTTCAGATGCTTGAGTTATCAATCTCTCGCTACAACTCTGAGCTTTTCCATCATTGATATAGTCTAAACACAGCCAAATCCGCAAACATGTCAACAACAAAGTCAGGCAAAAGAATAGTCTTCACGGGTGGTTCTGGAGTAGCAGGACGTCATGTCATTGAGAAGCTGCTTTCATACGGCCATGAGATACTCAACGTTGATACAGCACCACTAGACAACTCAAACGTCCATACCCTGAAAGCCGACCTCACAGACGGCGCCCAAGCCTTCAACAGCCTATCATGCCACTTCCGCATCGGCGAGCCATTCATGGACGAAATCCGCACCCCAGACGCAGTCGTGCACTTTGCCGGTACATCCATCCCCATTCTCCAGCTTCCATACCCATCTAATCCTCCCAAGGCATACCCCCAACCCATGCGCCTCCCCGACAACGAAACCTTCCGCATCAACACCATGGGCTCCTACAACATCATCGAATCCGCCTGCAAACTCGGCATCAAGAAAATCATCCTCGCCTCCAGCATCACCACCTACGGCGTCACATATGCTGAAGGCGACGTCGACTACCCGCACTTCCCACTGACTGAAACTTCGCCGACAGAGCCCATGGATGTGTACGCCACGAGCAAAGTCTGCATGGAGCGCATAGCGGCGAGTTTCGCGAAGCGCTTCAAGGACGTGGATATTTATTGTCTGAGGATCGGCGCGGTGATTGAGCCTGAAAATCATACGCGCAAGTTTGATGCGTATTTGAGTAGGCCGGGGGATTTCAAGGTGCATGCGTGGAGTTATACGGACGCGAGGGATTTGGGGAATATGGTGGATTGTTGTATAAGGAAGAGTGGATTGGGGTTTCAAGTGTTTAATGCGGTGAACGATGAGAGTGTGTTTGATGGGGATGAGAGTACCATGGAAAGGCTGAGGGGGATGTGTCCGAGGACGGAATTTGTGGACGAGATGGGGAGGAGAGAGGCGCCGGTTAGGAATAGGAAGATTCGGGAGATGTTGGGGTTCAAGGAGGAGTTTCCGTGGAGGAAGGTCTTGGGGAGGAATTGAGCATCCATGAGTACAGATGTAGAATGAGAAACATAAGAATTACCGCCGAGCTAAATATTGATGAGCTTTAGTGATCTGGAATGAAGGTGAGTTGCCGTCTTGATCACCACGAAGTCATGGAGCTCGGGCCATTGCTTGGCATTGGTAGGCTTCAGAGCTCCGCGTCAACGTGAGCTCCATCAACACCGCGAACAAGCACCCCCGCCACTCTACCTTCCAATCTCACTCGAATACGCCATCCAGTTCCTCTATTCAAGTCGGTAATCAGCCAAGAGCTCCACGTTATCCAACAATGTCCGCGATCTTCTCCGGAGCACCTCCGCAAGGCGGCCCTGGCTACTCGTTCAAGCAAACCCCCACAGCTGCACCATCAGGCGAGCGACAACACGGCTTCTACCCGTATGAAAGCCTCACAATCATTCAAATTACTCTCACTAATTCAATCTAGCTACACCGACAACGGTGGTTCAACACTGGGCATCTCGGGTGCTGACTTCGCCATCCTCGCCGGCGACACACGTTCCACCTCCGGCTACAACATCAACACACGATATGCACCAAAGCTCTTCAAGATCGGCGGCGAGGGACCAGAGAACAAGGGCGCTAGGATAGTTCTGTCAGTAGTCGGCTTCGCAGCAGACGGCGATGCGTTGAAGGAGCGTCTCGACACCATTGTCAAGATGTACAAGTACCAGCACGGCAAGCCCATGTCTGTCGCCGCATGCGCACAACGACTCAGCCACATCCTCTACAACAAGCGATTCTTCCCATACTACGTCCACGCCATCCTGGGTGGTCTCGACGAGAACGGCACCGGTGCGCTATACTCCTACGACCCGGTCGGCAGCTACGAGCGAGAGCAGTGCAGGGCGGCTGGTGCAGCGGCATCGCTCATCATGCCCTTTTTGGACAACCAAGTCAACTTCAAGAACATGTACGAGCCGGGTAGCGGAACTGGACACGACCTGAAGCAGAAGAAGATCGAGCCGCTGTCGCAGGACCACGTCGAGGACTTGGTGCGGGATGCGTTCACGAGCGCAGTCGAGAGGCATATCGAGGTTGGTGACGGTCTGCAGATGATGATCATCACGAAGGAGGGCATAGCGGAGACATTCACGCCGCTGAAGAAGGATTAAGCGGGCAGACCAAGTGATGTTGGACATGGCTACACGAGCATAACGAATCAAGATTACGGATCGGCATGAACATTGCCACGGTCCAATAAGAGACATAGAACAGAGTCCATGCAAATCATGATATGAGTACATGCTAGGAAAGCTTATGCCGTGCTTCCCATGCTGATTTCCTTACCCATCTTTCTTAATCGTTACTCCGAATATTTGGCCCCTCTCTCACGTCATACAGCAATACACCCTCACCAGGTGCCGCAATAATGCGTGCGCGCTCAGTCTGAAATCTCTTGGTTTCATCCAAGGAAATTGACCACCTTCTTACGTGCTAACAATCCATCGAGTCTATTCAGAGTTATATATAGGATAAAAGCCGCTCTCTAACAGTGGATTGAATGTGAACGGAGCGCGCACGAAATATTGCTGCACCTGGTGCCCTTCACTCATGAGCGAGCAACATGCAGACGCTTCGCCCAGCGAACTGACGACCATGATGTTCGCTTTCCATCTAGAGTGTCAAATACACCTGCCCTTGACAGCGCGGGCTTGTATGCCACGTGCCAATGTTTGCTCTTGGCGCAGCGATTAGAGGAAGGCACGATGGCTGTCACTGTCTCTCCCCTCGCATAGTTTCGAACGAAGCCTCTTCAAATGTTCCATCATACTCCCCACGCCACGCATTCACCCACCAAGCCCCAATGCCACGAAGAAAACGGGATGAATGTCATCTAATGGGCGACTCTGACTTCCCGTCTGACCAAACGATCCCTCCCAATCCTTTCCTAATTTCCAAGTCTATCAAGGCGCCTGGTTGTCGACGAAAACGAGCTAGCGATCTTCTCATTCCTACGCAACGAGATAAAAAGCCGGCGCGAAATATGAAGACTGAACCCATTGCAAATCAACCGCACCCGCTCGAACATCCAGGGTGCGCCTACACTAATAGTGTGCCTCCTGCGTGAGTGACGTCGCCTCAGCGAGCTCATATTCACCACGATACTAACAAGCACAGTGGCTCCTTTGACGAACTTGTCACTGTCCGCGTCGGCCGTGCTCCTCATATAAAGGAGTACCAAATACACCAAGGCCTCCTCGCTCACCACTCAACCATCTTCGCCTCAATGTTTCTTGGCACCGCAAGGACTCGATCGAAAACCCTAGCTCTGCTCGACGTGGACCCCGAAGTCTTCGAGACGGTGAAGTACTGGTTGTACACCACCAAATTCTGGGCACCCGGCACCAACACCACCGGTAAGATTCCCTTCGATGACAGTAAGATCCTGCAGCTCTACTTCTTCGCAAACGACAACGGCATGCAGGAGCTGCAGAACGTGGTTATGACGCTCTTCTACCAAAAGAACGTGCAGGATTGGGCCATAGCTATTCCGCAGACTAGGGTCGTGTATGTCCGCACGAGGCCGGAGTCGCCGCTGAGACGGTTCTTGGTTGATATGGTGGCGGAGACATGGGGGTTCAGGACAATCAAGGAGGACCAGTCGAAGCTGCCCAAGGACTTTTTGGTGGATGTGTTGGTCAAGTTGAGGGATGCGAAGATGGCGCCGGGCACGGCGAGTCATAAGCAGACGTGGATTGAGGGGATGAATAGGGACTTTTGTGAGAAGTATCGTGTTCATACGGAGGAGAAGTGAGGGCGCGGGAGACGGTGCTGGATGGGATCTGAGCAGAGTATACGATAGATTGTCGGAGTATGTCGTTATGTGAACTCGGGGAAAGGGATGAATGGGATTGTAGGATACACATCCAACAGCTTATCGAATGTACTCATCAACCACGGTGACCTAACAACTTGTGTCCCGAGCATTGGCATTCAGTCGAGCCTGCGATAATCTTGCATAATACATAAGTACATATAACGTAGGATACCACCAGGTGCAACAATAACTCGTGCGCGTTCTGTTTGAACTCAACCTACTATTAGAGAGCAACTGTTGTCTTATATATAAGTCTGAATAGACTCGATAGTATAGGTAGCTGATTCTTACGTTGCAAAGAACTAGAAAAAACCTCAAAGGTAGAAGGCTTAGCAGAATAGCCCTTGGATGGTGCTCAGGATCGTGAGGCACAGCGCGCACGAATCATTGCTGCACCTGGTGATGCCCAAAGGCCGTGTCTACTTCATTTCAACGTGACATTGCCACATACGATACATCTCAAATCTTCACGTATCTTCACGCTCAAGCCTCGCCCTCACCCTGCGTCTTTTTCTTCCCACCCGCCATACCCTTCGCCTTATCCACAACTTTACCCATCGCTCCGAACAACCTCCCAAAGCCAAAGCTCCACCCCTTGATCCTCACGCTCCAGATAAAGAAGTACACTAGCGCCCAGTTACTGCAGCAAAACGCGAGGAAGATGCCGAAATCGCGCCACTTGTCGCTGGCCTTGATGTTGATGGTTGCCAGGTAGTCGTTTCCGACCGAGTAAGGGCAGTACTGGCAAGCATTTGTAGCGTCGGGGTTGAGCAAGTAGCCTGGCGACTGCGCGACGAAAGCCTGTGCGTATTGGCCGCATGTTTGGCCGGGCGGGGCGTTGAAGATTGCGGTCTCGGTCTGTTGGCATTGCACGGGTATGCCGTCGAGGGTGGCGCTGAGGACGCCGCCAATCCAGTAGGTCGATGGGTTGACGTAGTACATCCAGTACCGCCAGAACACGGGCATTTCGGCATACGGCCGCACAACGCCGTTGAACAGACCGAACATGACGAAGAAGAAGGGTAGGACGTTGCTAATGACGGTGAAGGAGGGGGCGAAGGCGCAGATCCATTGGCCCCAGGAGGAGACGAAGAGGTAGAAGAGCATTGTCATTAGGAAGACATAGCCGGCTGTGGAGGAGTCGGTGGGAAGGCCGGCGGGGAAGTACCACAGGACCCAGTAGAGGACGGAGGAGAGGATTGCGATAGGAATTTCCGCGACGACTTGGGCCTAGGGGATGTAAGTAGATTTTCTGAAGGAGATAGATTTGGGATACATACCGTGCAGAACGGGATCCACCCATAAATCCTCGATGGCAATTCTCGCGCTTGCCACAACGCCATATTCTGATAAAACTTTGGAACAACCGCACTTTAGGGTTGTTAGTATTGGTATTTGGAGCGGGGGAGGGATTTGGGAAAACATACTTGACAATCGTGGGCGGGATGAGCAGAATCAAGAACGATGTGAACATCCGATTCTGCAAATCTCCAATCGTGTTACCAAGCTGGTAGAATGTGAAGCCGTTGAAGATGCCAATGACGACTGCGACAAAGAGCTTGCCGTATAGATACGATGGGTCGCGCCAGTACTGGGTGAATGTGCGTTTCGTCTAAGCTGTGTCAGTATCTGTGAACGGTGACATTTGTAAATGGAATTCAACGTACCAGCATAGTAGTCTGAAGCCATATAGGCGCCGCGAACTCTGTCTGTTCTACTTCATCCTGCTCAGCAACTTTCTTGCTGCGATCTGACTTGATGCGATCTATTTCCTTGAGCATTTCCTGATTGTTAGGGGATTTCTGCCACTCGTCGTTCCAGTTGATGCGGCTGCCATCTTTGCGTTTGACAGGCTTAGCGGCGGTCTCGAGGATAAACTCGGCGACGTTCTTGTTGGGTGGGCACTGGACGCCGCGGTCACCGAAGTATTTGATCACATCGCTGCCGTTTTCGCCGACAGGGCCGAAGTAAAATGTGTTGCCTCCGGGGTTCAGAGCGAGGATCATATCGAATTGTTGGATTAGGACACTGGAAGGCTGGTGAATGGTGCAGACGATGGCCTGTCCAGCTGATGCGAGCTTCTTCAAGAAGCGAACGATAGAGTAGGCACTGTTGCTGTCCAATCCTGATGTTGGCTCGTCAAGGAACAGAAGCAGAGATGGCTTGGCCGCCAGCTCTACACCAATAGTGAGGCGCTTCTTCTGCTCGACACCCAAGCTCGAAACGAGCGCGTCCTGCATGTCGTGAAGTTCGAGGAGGTCAATAATCTTGTCGACATAGTCGATTTTCTCCTGTCTCGGCGTCTCCTTGTCCTGACGTAGGATGGCCGAGAACTCGAGAGCTTCGCGGATGGTAGCTGTGCCGTCATGGAGATCCATCTGTTCACAGAAGCCTGTACCTCTTTGGAAGGCCTAATGCTAAGTTAGTATATGCGTCTTTCAGGAGAAGACTCAAGCGACTTCTCTTCGCGTTCCATAGTCCTTTCTCTTTGAAATGACGTACCTTTCCGAGATCTTTCCCATCCACAAGCATCTCACCCGATACGACACCAGTACTCTGGCGCTGCGAGAGTGTGTTGAGCAGCGTTGTTTTACCAGCTCCAGAAGCACCAACAAGTGCAACCATGACGCCTGGCTTAGCATATCCGTGTACTTTGTTCAGAAGCTTCCGTTCACCACCCTGGTATGGGACAGTGTACTCCACATCTTTCCAAGTGAAAACGCTCTCACTGCTCGAGATAGACTCAAGCGCCTCTTCCTCGTTAGCATTTGCAGTCGCAGTCTCTGAGGAGCTGCCGCTCAAGTCTCCGGCTACGACCTTTTCCTCATCGGCCGTACCCTCCTTGACAGCTTTCTTCGCGCGCTTTGACTTCTTGAAAATGAGCGCTCCTCCACCGGATTTGGCGAATGAAAGGCACTCGGTACCGATGACGGTGACGACGAGATAGAGGACTGCAAATGCGATGACGACTCCGAAGTTTCGCCACAGGTTTGATCGTGAGTAGTTGAAACTGGTGGAGAGGTAGTCGGCTCCGGGCACTCTGTTCGAGTTTGGAGGCGCACCAGTCAGAGCGCACCCCTGATATGCAGGATCGATGCCGGGACCCTGGGGAACGAGCTGCTCGGGAGCACATTCCATGATTCGATTGGAAAACTCATTGGCTTCAACTGCCTCGAAGGAGTAGGCGACGGGGTTTACATAGTACTGCGGTTTTGTCAGACATCGCCCATCTTCTCTGCCTTCAAGATTTGAAACTTACCAGCCAGCCGAACCAAATGTACTGTCCCAAAAGCTGCGGCTTCGGAATCACGTAACCAGTGTAGATAATCAACAAGTTCAACGCAATGCCCGAAAACCTCACCGCGTCATCGATTGTCGGCGACAGCGCCGCAAACATACGATACAGTGCCGTGATGCAGAATGTAGTCGTGTAGATGAATAGAAAGTAAATGAAGAATTTGCTCGCATCGACGTCAAGGCCCTGCAGAAAGTACATGATGAGCGCTGCAGGTTGTTAGCTTGCCATGTCGACTGGATAGCTTCAGTGTATCATGCTTACCGAACGGAATGACCTGAACAAGCAGGAGTGGGAAGTCCTGAAGCACACGAGCGATACTGACAGCACTGGGGTGGTAAAAGGCAAAGTCTTCGTGGCGTTTGACGACGTCGCGGCCAGAAACAGCTTTCATGAGTTCAGAGAGTTGCAGCCAGCCGAGAAACAGAATCGAGAAGAAGAGCGAGCCACCACGACTGAAAGCGCCCGAAGTGTTGAGGGACTGGCCGTAGAAGAGCGATCCGACGATGAGACCGTTGGAGATGATGATGAAGAACTTCGTGTATAGAGTCGTCTTATCACCCCAAGTGAGCCAGAACTCGCGTTGGGTACATGCTAATACCTGTCTAATGAAGGAGACGGTAAAAGGCGATTTCTTGCGTACAGTCTTGCTCTTGCCTTCACGTACTGCGCCTTCAAACTCTTTGGCATCCTTGTACTCGCTGTTCTTCAGGTCTGCTTCGTACTGCTCAATCTCAGCGAGTCCCCTTTTGTGCATATCAGACTGTCTGAATGCCCTTTCGAGGTCTTCTGGGGTCTTCGGTGCGCTTGCTTCGTAGCCTTCACGGAACTGGCGTTCGGTCGGATCAGTTACCGCAGTGAGAAAGTCCGCGGTAGTCTGTCGTTCGGGGCAGTGGAAACCGAGATCGATGAAGTACTGGCGTGCTTCGCGTGCAGGACCTTGGTAGATGCAGTGGCCCTGGTCAATGACGATGACCTTATCCATCACCTCGTAAATACCCTCTCCTGCTTGATAAAGCGTGACGAATGTGGTTCGATTCGAGATGTCGGTCATGATGCGCAGCGATTTGGCATAATCCAGGGCGGTTGCAGGCGTCCAGCCCCCGTGTTGAATTGTCCCAACAGACAACGGTACTCTTGGTCGCCAGAGTCTCAGCAATAGAGACACGCTTGCGCTCCCCACCACTCACGCCGCGGACGTACTCGTCACCCACCAGGGTATATTTGGTATGGGAAATTCCGAATATCCTCAGGAGTGCGTCAAGGATGATAGGAATGTCACCCTTCTCGTTCTTCCTCGTCTTGTTCTTGAGCGCGAAAGACAATGTCTGCCAGACATTGAGATTGGCCATATGCGAGTCACTCCTCGGGGTTGTAATTGACTTCTCCGCGAAACTGCTTCTTCTGCTTCTCCGCTGAGATACCTCCATATGACACGTCTCCCTCGACGGAGGCGTAACTCTCGCGATTGTTCGCGATTGCTTTCAAGAAGGTAGAGCACCCAGATCCAGGTCTTCCGAGCACAAGACACATTTCTCCATCCTTGACGACACCAGAGAAGTCATGAATCAACGTCCTCGTCTGCTTATGCTGCCCAAGCCTAATCGCCGGAACCCACCCCGACACAATGCGATAAAGATCCGGTCCAAAAGTGCCGAGCACAGCATCAGGCAGGGTCCTCACAAACGACGCTGTGGACCCCACACCCTTCACTGTGAGATTCTTATACACGACTCCGACCTTCTTCGCCGATTCTCCATCTTTCCGCTTCTCGAAATGGCCCTCTTTCATGAACTCGCCAAGCTCGAAGTCATCCTCTTTCTCCGCAGCCACGGCGCAGATATCTCCTGGCTCCTGGTCTGCTTTATCGCCTGAGTCATCTTCTGTTCGAGGAATTGAATTCTCGGTGGAGGGCTGGTGTGCAGCACTAGGGCGCGTGCTTTTCCTGCTGGTTGTCTTTGCAAGCTCATCCTGCTGGTGTCCGCTCTGACGCGTGCTCTTCCTGCTCAGCGTCCTGAAGAGGCCGTCATTGCGATCGGGCTGCTGTTGGCCATGTGAGCGTGTCCGGGATAATGACGCCAACTCCTCCCTAAGGACATTGAGGTCTTCCGCGGCGGTACGCGTATCAAGTCGCCCAGCGTCGCGCTCGCCCCAGGTGCCTGCGTTGCGGTCGATTCCCGTTGGGCTGCTGTCGTCGCTTTCGCCAGGCGTTGTCACTACTTCTTCTCTTCCATCACGAAGATATTCGTCCTCGTGCCATGGGTTTCGGCGGCCATCTCTTGAGGGTTGGTTCTGGAGATTTGATCCCCAGAGCATGTTGGCGGTTTGATTATTTGATCGTGTGCGTCACTGCTTTGGCTGCAGCACGAGGTAGTTGAGAGAGGGAGAAAAATCGCAACAAGAGAGAGAGAGGATTGATAATAGACGTCAAAGGAAAGGCGCGACAAGGGACCCGAACGTCACAGGGAGATCTCATCGGGGATACAAGGCCAATCCCAATGTTGACAAACGCAAGGCTGGAGATTCCGGAGATAACATTTACTCATTTCGTCATAACACTTTTGATGAACTCGACCTAGCAGAGCTAATTGATACCATCGTGCGGGCCGCAGGCGGAACAACTCCGGGTATACATAACATTCTCCGCTTAATGGACCCTCAACCAGCGAACAGAGTCATCAAATGCTAGGCTGCTCCTGAGCCGGTGGAAACATGAGTCGTGGTGGAGCTGCCGATTGCGATGAATTGGTGAAACAATTTTTTTGATGCCCAGAGGGGAGGCGGCGTCTGATCGGCAAAGACTGGCCGACTCGAGGTGCTTTGAAATACTTCGGAAAGCCGTCCGCGGACTTGAAATTAGCGAAAGTTACACCTGACGTCAGATGTTGATTTGTCGCACAGGTCCCAGAATGCTGGGCTTGGTTGAGGCACGTTGTGCTCTCGGCTAGCCATTCACGGTCGCTGATCTCATGCAGGTGGCTGACAAAAGACTGTGGTTTATCAAACACGACGAATAATAGACAGGGGCATCTAATTGGCTGAAGGTATACACAGCATCGTTATGCTTCAATTGCGACGGCAAGACCCCGTGTATAGCTTCGAGCTATGGGATGAGCTGCTATCCTTTAGATCCTGGTCACTTCTTTCGTATTTGACATCACGCAGAAGAAGACACGCGAGACTTCTAATTGATATTGGATTGTTACAAGCCTTCTGAATGTTCTAATTTCTTCCTGGGTATCGATTTTGGTCTCGTTACAGTGTACGTCCCATCCATCGCGCATGTGCTCCATCTGTCCATTCACAGATTGCCACGCTGCGGTATGCTCAGTCAGAACTTTGGCTTGACGACCTTTGGCTCGATGAGCCTCGGGATATCCTCCGGCTTGTTGTTGCCCTCCAAAATATTGTACACGGCTGTGAAGAGGGGGTATTCCTCTTCTACACCCTCGCTCTTCAAGAACTCGTTCACCTCGTATGCGGTGCTGGTACCTTGCAGTTTCTGGCCGTTCAGCTCCGACTGCTCAATCTCGTAGATCGTCTTGCCGCGCTCGATAGCCATCTTCGCGCAGCGGAAGTTGCGACCACCGGAGCACGATGTAATCACATCTGCAACACCACAGCTCTCCTCGGTGAATGTGCTTGTGCGCGAGCTCTCGCCGAAGAACGCTTTGCCAAACTTGACCATCTCCAATATGCCGACGCGCATCACGGCGGCTTTGGCGTTGTCACCCCAGCCAAGACCATCAACAAACCCGGCTGCTAGGGCGATGATGTTCTTCAAGGCTCCTCCCAGAGATACACCGGCGACATCGTTGACAATGCGCACATGGAAGTATGGTCGGTGAAAGAGGGTCCGGACGTTCTCGTGCGACAGGGGAGGGTACTCTACGGGGAGAGGCGTAAGATGCGCTGAGCGTGGACCAGGAACTGCTTTGCTCGGGTTGATGAGATCGACCTGGGAAGCATTTGGCGAGCCGCTTGGTGTGGGGTTGCGCGAATCCATGGGCGGCGGGTCATACGCGACCGTGGTCTCGGAGTACTTCTCCTGCGCAATCTCAGAGGCAATGTTGGCTCCTGAAAGAGCACCGCAATAGATGTTCAAGGTCATGCCGATCGTCTCAGACATAAGGCGGATGCCCTTCTCGCTGACATCAACGCCTTTTGTGCAACATATGGCTCGCGCATATGGGAGGATCTTTCCTTCGAGTTGTTTGCATGTCCTGGCGATGAACTGATGTGGCAGGACGAAGATGAGGAACGTAGAATCCTTGCAAGACTCGGGGAGGTCGGTGACAGCAACGACGTTGGACGGCAGCGTAATGTTCGGGAGGTACTTGACGTTCTCGTGTTTGGTGTTGATGATTTCAGAGAGCTTCTCCGGCTTATCTGTGCCTTTGTAGTGTCTTGAATCCTTGGGTATGGCGACCTCTTCCTCGTATACCCACATGCGTATCGTCTCGTCAAAGAGAGACGGGTTCTCCTTGACCGTCTCCGCGACAAGCTTGGCCATGGTGGTTCCCCTAGTCTTGTCAGTTTCTGTATGTGCCGCTTTTACATTTTGCTTGCTGGGAACTTCACGAAGTGTACTGATTTGAGCAAAGCGAATGTGTGACATACCAGTTGCCGGAGCCCACAACTGTCACCTTGTGCTTGCGCTGAGCACTGAGAGACGCCATGGTTCTGTATGTGGTATTTGCTGTTCTGAAGAAATTGGTGTACGGAAGGAATGTTGGTGGTATTCGAGGGCGCGGTGGGTAGCAGCGATGGGCTCTGACGTAGCCTGCGGGGTGTGTAGTGGGTTTTGCAGCGAACAATGATCTCAGCAAGCTGGTGGAAGCCAGTTTATATACTTTCGGGAAACGGCTGCGTAGGTCAGAAAACTTTGTTCAAGCTACACCGCCCGCCGAAGCTGGCACTTTCATGCGACGCACCTGTATTGTCGGTAAACGGCAGGACCTCTGGCCTCGGCTGCCTGTGATGCGGCAACGCCGAAAAGCTTCAATTGGCAAGTCGGAGGGTCGGCGCGGAGATGAGAGTCTTGGATGCCTTGGAGAGGATTGCAAGCATTAAAGATAAACAAATTGTTGAAACGAAGCTGCTCAACGCAGTTCTAAAAGTTGCGTTCAAGCGGCAAGGGTCAGGTGAGCTAATGCACTCGAAGCCTGGGTCGGCTGATCGCCGCCAGCACGGATTGGCCAATTAAGTGGCCGTCCGCGTCGAGGCGCATGCAGCTGTGGACGACAGTCTGGTTGACGCATCTGGCAGCTGTACCAAGGTTTGTATAGTCTACAATAAACGGTATATAACGACTGATATCCAAGGTGACGCATTTAAGGCCTCGAGTTGGTGAGCGATCGGATCATGATTACACAAGCAAGGGAGAGGGTGACGCGGCGATTGGCGAGTTGGTACAGTGCGGCAAGCAGCATCAGAGGTCGCGTCACAAGGGCACAGGCAGGAGAGGGTGGTTGAACAATTAATGGTTGATTGGGTATTGCAAGTCGTGTTTCCTTCATATAATCGCATTACTATCCTTCGCCTCGACCTCCATGAATATCATGCAACGCAACGCCAATGAGAACGAGGAAGTGTCCAATGCCCGAGAACGCTGAAGACAATGAATCGCCCTCACCATGCGCCGTGTGCTCATGCTAGAGAGAATGTGGTTCTTATCCACTCATGTCACCGTCCGACAGGGACCGGCCCGCTGCGCACTAGAGATGGCTGTTGTCTACAACGCAAGGCCGAAAAGAGCCAGGAAACCACCAGCGACGACGGGTGCGCCGTACTGAGCAAAGGTGGCAGCGGCACCGGTGCTGGCAGCAGGGGCGGCGGAACCAGAGCCACTGGGAGAAGAACCGGCAGTGCGCGAAGCCTGGGCGCCGGAGGAAGAAGCGGAGGCGGTGGTAACGGCGCCGCTCTCATCGATCTTGAGCTGACCGCAGGTAGCGTTCTTGGCCTTCTCGCACTCGAACTGCTGGGCAAGGTTCTGGTTGGTAGCGTTGACGCATTGGCCGTACCAGTAGTAGCACATCTGAGCGGGGACGGACTGCTCGTAGGCGGCAATGGCGGTCTGGGCGTCGGTACCGTTGCTGCACTTGCAGGTGAAGCTGAGGGAGCTCTGTGACAGTATTAGTCGAGGTCAATTCTCAATCATCGAGACAACTTACGTCGTCGCAAGAGTTGCCGTTGCTGGCAATGTTGGCCTGGCCGCCGCAGATGTCGACGCAGGTGTTGACATTGGCCTCGCACCAAGCGGACTTCTCGGATGAGGGCACGCTGCCGGTGGGCACAGTGCAGCAAGGAATGGGAGTGTTGAAGCTCGAGTTGCCCTGAGCAGACGCGAGGCCGGCAAAGGCCGACGCGGCAACGACGAGAGATGAGTAGAGCATGGTTGTTGGTGGAGAGATTATCGATGCCTGTGGAGCAGCTGTGTGAGCGGGAGATCGGCGGAAGTTGAGGTGAGCGACGGGAGGGCAATGAAGAGCAATTGGAGGGCAGCGCGGGGCGCAGTGGGCTGATATATATGTGCGGGCGGGAGAACTTACAAATGCAGAGGCAATGTTTGAGAGTGAAATCGCTGGGGGATAATGCTGGCGAAGAAAGGCGGGTGGTGGACCGGCGACGGGACTAAATACACTCGAGCCACAAGCACTGGCCGCTGCGGAAACTGCATACAATACACGCTAGGGCTAGGTCAGGCAAGCGCGAACCCCAGTGATGATACGCTCAGACCAAAAGGCACGAACGCTCAAGGTGAGGAAATTGCCCAATTTATCCTGCCAGCGATTGCAACTTGCTGCTCGACGACCTCACGCCCTCGTCTTTCACCGAAGATGCCTTGCGTCTGACGTGCCGCCAGCATGTTTTACGCCGCCTGCGCCGAATAGTTTCAGAAGCAGTCTCAGAAACGCGTCGCATTTGGGTGTAAGCCGCTACCATGCTATACCCCACACCATGCAGCAGCCTCAATCGACCTCTCACCAGCAGGGCTAAGGGCGCAATGCCTGTGCCGCCTGCCGGATACGCGTCGATTCAAACGCCTGTGGTTGGTGCTGCATTCCTCCGCGCCGTGGCCAAGGCACGCAGCTAGGCTGTTCAGAGCGCGCAGAGCAATCATTTCGCGACGGCGGGAACAAGTATGCTTGGCCCGGAGGCAATGGCAAAATCCACGGTCCACGGATGCTCCTCATCAGCATCGAACAGACATGGCCTTGATGTGGCCGTGCACTCGCCATTTCCCATGGAAACCCCGGCGCCTGACACATGCGCCCGTGGAGACGCTTCCAAAAGCTGCCCAGTGCCAACGGGCCGAGCTCCACAGCCTTTCGAACCCACCTCGGCTACATCATCCAACTTCACCGCAGCCTTGCGTCGCGGTGCCGCCGTCATCGAGGCGCTGCTGTCGCGCTGTCGCACTGTTTCAGGCTCGGTTTTGCAGTCCAGGGCGGCAGTTGCTGCGAGGTTGACTGTGCCAAACACCAACAAAAACGCCTCAAACACTGATGCTAATGTCATCACTAGAGCAACAAGCGTCAACGACTTCCGGTTTTTCCTAGCCTACTGTCTGGACAGCGTGCATAAGCGCCGCCGGGCCGCACGGACAAATGCTGCACAAGCTCGACTCAACACCGTCTTTCGCATTTGACAAATCCCGATGAGGAGGCAGATTTATGGATCGCTTCCAAAATCTGTGTTTGCCAATGCCATTGCCATTGCCACTTGTGCGCCTCTCGCATCCGAAGATGGCCGGTGTACAACACCCTTGCGACGCACAATTGCCAGGCATCAGTCTTCGTGTATCTGACCTGACTTTCGGGACACCACTGTAACCGATGAAACAGCTCACGATCATACATGTGCCCCAACCATGATTTTCGCACCCATGCTATAGGAAGACCGCCATCGCATCACGCTCACCCGCCCGAGCGTCGCGTTCCACGCACTTTTTACGACGCCTGTGCGACTCGGTCGTTGACCATTCCATAGTCTCCACGTTCCAACCTTCAGACTTTTCAATTCTGACTAGTCTATTCGTTGTGGCGATCTACCAAAAAAGCACGGCATTGGTTTGATTCGCTGCTATTGATTCGACAATTGTGGCGATGCATTACCCTTCCTGGAATGCCAACAAAGCCGGAAATGGTAGTCCGCGATGTTCGAAGCCATGGTGAGGGGTTTGTCGCTACCAGCGTCGTCACTTGCTGACGTGGACATCAAAACCACCACCACACGTCTCAAGCCTTCGCAAGCCATTTCTCGCGTGACAACAGCTGCGCCGCATCATGGACACTAGAGCCGTTCCTGCCCGCCATGGTTTGAGCGTGTGGTCACCTGCTAACTCTATCACGAACTTACTTTACTTGCTTGAACTTTGCAAAGGTCGCCAGCATTATCTATGCGGCTGATTTGATCCTGGCAGTCATAGTACCAAGACTGGTAACAAACCTGGATTCTTTGATATAGAAAGCCGAGTGCTTAATGTCTGTTTCATCCGGTCTTGACCTTGTGCTCATGACTTCACTCATTATACGTCTTCATGCTATCCCATCGAGCCCATATTGCATACGAAGCCGGTGTAGAGCGCGTTCGAAAGGCGACGTTACTCAGTCCGATGATAGCGGTTGCAGGCGACAAGGACCTTAGTGGCGGCTGAAAACTCGCGAATCTCATGATATCGACCGAGAAACATGTGGCCTGTGCCCATTGCGCCTTCCCTGGGTAGATCTGCAGCCTTATCCATCAATTCTAGTTCTACTACACGTTGACGATTACGACAGAAAGCGGCCAGCGCATATTGGCCATCTTGAAGCTCATGATATAGCCTGAAGTCACACGGGGCCTTGTCGTCGCAATCGAAGCGAGGCGATAGTTGGGCCTTTGAATGCCCCCTTTTCTTCCCACTGTAGTTGTAGACTGCAGTACTGTGTTCTTCTGCAACAACTAGAACTTTGTAAGAATACCAATAATTTTGGTCGCAACCTCTAAATTTCTGGTTCTGGCTTGACGTTTGCAGTGTTCCCACGTGCAGGGACCGGCAGTCCAGATGATGTCACGACTTGAGCTATGCACTGCAGCGTCTGCGCGTCCACACGCGGGCGAGTTTCTGCCGTTCTGGTGTCGACAAATCAGTACGCCGCGCCATCTTTCGCAACACATCTCCATCCGTCGCCCGTGTGACCCAGCGAGATGCAGACCAATTATTTCGCCTGCACCTTGGGTCAAGCTTCTGCCCTCTCATGCAAACCCAAGGCATATCGAACCGTCCCTGAATTCGTCGATTTGCAAGCACAACTACACGCTTTCCTTCCTGCGGTTGGCTTTTCTATCCCACAGCGAGATGGAGTCGCGTGGACGTATAACGTCCTCACCTTTGGCGATGTCCAACAGGGAACCGAAGTCTTTGCATCACGACTCAAAAGCGGGTTGAGCAGCTCCGAAAATACTGTTGCTCTCTTATGCCACAGCTCTCCTGAATTCCTGTTTACATGGCTGGGGTTGATGAAGCTTGGCCGGTCCGTCCTGTTGATCGCGCCTCAGTGTCAACCAGCAGCCATATTGCACCTCTGCAAGTCGTGCGAGGTTTCCACACTACTGTATGATAGCGGGCACACAGAAAGAGCGAGACAAACTGAAACCCTGGCAAAGGGCGAGAAAGTAGCCGGGTTCAAGTCACAACTACTTCCCTTGCAGGAGGATGAGGATGTGTTCGACGTAATCAAGGAGGATGCCGACCTGAGCATCGACATGATTGTGGTTGATGACACAGCCACTGCGTACTTACATCACACTTCTGGAACTTCCTCTGGTCTTCCTAAGCCTATACCACAATCGCATCGAGGAGCAATAGGAGTCTTACCACATTTGCCGAAAATACCGGGTATTGCATCTTTCACAACTACGCCATTATATCACGGAGGAATCGCAGACCTATTCCGGTGCTGGACCAGTAACTCCATGATTTGGCTATTTCCGGCCAAAGATGTTCCGATCACAGCACGGAATATTTGCCAATGTCTCGATGTCGCCAAGTCGTACTCGTCAGAAGAGATGATCCCGAAAGTAAAATATTTTTCATCCGTGCCCTACGTACTTCAGATGATGGAGTCAGACAAGCAGGGGTTGGGCTGGCTGCAGTGCATGGACATTGTTGGCGTCGGCGGTGCCGCTCTGCCCGCAGAGGTTGGCGATCGAATGGTCAAAGCTGGCGTCAATCTCATCTCGAGATTCGGCAGTGCTGAGTGTGGCTTTTTGTTGTCATCTTTCCGCGACTTCCAGTTGGACCAGGATTGGCAGTACCTGCGAAACTACAATCCTCCTAGTCTGGTCGATTTCGAGCCACGGGATGGTGATCTTGCGGAACTGATCGTGAAACCTGGTTGGCCCCATATGGTATGAAGTGATCCATGAAGACTGAGGCTGTTGCTGATGGATCTCAGGCTAAGAAGAATCGTGAAGATGGATCATTTGCAACTGCTGACCTCTTTGCACGTCATCCTAGCATACCGGATGCCTGGTTATATCATTCGCGCGCCGATTCGCAGTTAACCCTCATCACTGGCAAGAAGTTCGATCCGGCGCCTCTCGAAGCAGCAATAGCAACCTCGCCACATCTGGATGATGTAGTGATATTCGGGGATGGTCGACCATTTCCTGGTGCACTCCTGCTACGCTCAGAGCAGTCGAGTCAACTATCTCACCAAGAGCTTCTCGAAGCAATCAAACCAACGGTAGAAAAGCTGAATCGCGAAAGTCAAGATCATGCTCGTATACCATTTCATATGCTGGTACCCCTGCCTCATCAAAGCCAACCATTGGAGAAGAGCAGCAAAGGAACGCTTATCAGAAGGGCAGCCAATGCTCGATTTGAGAAGGTTGTCAATGCGGCCTACGACTCCCAAGAAGTGGATGGAACTACAGAGGTAGCAGATGAAGATGTACCGAAGCACCTCATTGGCCTCATCCAGGATATGACTTCCCAGTCCGATGAGCTCTCAGACGACATGGACTTGTTTTCTTACGGTGTTGACTCTATCGCCTGTATGCAGCTGCGGACTCGTCTGAGAGGACTTATACCCAACTGTCCCAAAGAGCTACCGATGAGTGTTATCGAGGACTGCGGAACGATTCGACGGCTCACTGATTACGTGCTACGGAAGCGACACGGCGAGTCAGACGCGAGCGAGGAGGATGAGGAGAAACTAATGATGGACCTCGTGAAGCAACATGGCTCGTTCGGCAAGCACGCTGCTTCAAGTCAGACAAATGGCCAAATGAATAAGACTGGAGAAGTTGTTGTACTCACCGGAGCCACTGGTGCGTTAGGCGCCCACATTCTAGACCTGCTCCAAAAGAAACCCGACATCGAAACAATCTACTGCCTGGTCCGTGGCGCAGACCAGCACGCCGCACAAGAACGCGTCAGCAAATCTCTCCAACAACGGGGTCTATCTAATATCAACCTCCAAAAAGTTAAAATCTTCCCATCCCAACTCAGCGACCCTCATCTCGGCCTCAGCAGTGACCTCTACACCCAGCTCGCCACCTCCACAACCTCCATCATTCACATCGCATGGACCGTAAACTTCCGCCTCAAACTACGCAGCTTCGTCAAAGACAACATCGCCAGCGTGCGCAACCTTCTCGACTTATGTCTCGCCGTCCCACGCTCTGACCCGCCGAGATTCACTTATTGTTCCTCCACCGCATCTATCATCAACAGCGCGCCTGATGCCTCAGGCCAACTGCCAGAGTTGATCCAGCCGAACCCGTCATCCGCCTCACCACTAGGCTACTCCCGCTCCAAATGGGTCGCAGAACACATTTGCCTGTCCGCGCACGAGCAGACGCGTCTGCACGGCCGGATTTCCGTCGTCAGGGTCGGACAACTTGCCGGCGCGTCGGACACGGGGATATGGAATACGAAAGAGGCATGGCCGATGATGTTGAGTACTGCGAGGCTGATCAAGTGTCTCCCGGACCTTGGTGACGAGCCGCTAGATTGGCTGCCTGTCGATGTTGCTGCGCGGGCGTTTTTGGAAATCACTAGCCCGGCACAGGGCTCTGGGGATATGCCGGTTTATCATGTTTTGAATCCGCATGTGGAACCGACGTGGAGACAGTTGCTGCAGTGGCTTAAGAAGGAAGAAGACTTCGACATCGTGACGCCTGGAGAGTGGGTGAAGAGGCTGGAGCAAGCTGAGGGGATTGAGCATTCTGCGATGAAGTTGCTGGGGCTGTGGAAAGAGGCGTATGGGGGTGAGTGGGTGGAGGAGAGGGGGAAGGAGAGGCCGGTGTTTGGGATGCAGGAGACGAAGAAGGGGGTTGAGGTGTTGAGAGATGTGAGGCCGTTGGATGAGGGGTATGTGGAGAGGATGTGGGAGTGGATCATTGAGAATGTGAAGTAGATGGGAGGGTAGATGTTGACGTAGGTACATAACGTATAACATTCATATTTGGAAGTACTTTGTCCACCAACCCTAGAACTCGAGTAACATGTATACTTCTTGGTTATACTATCCTTGTATGCCGAATGTCTGTAAATCACGCAAATTGTATTCCTCCGGGGTTGGTCTCGCCTGGTGACCCATCCATCAACTCCAAATATAAACCCCACCCACTGCCCTATCTTCCACATACGACCATAGGACGATGACAATTGGGCTTCCCGTCCGCTCAGCCATACACAAGCATCGTACCGGAGGGTTAGTAGTTAAGTGGGTGACCATTAGCGAATCTCCTCTGTTGTATGTTTTTGGATTTTTTTGGTGAGTGGGGTTGGTGGAGACTTAAGAATGGTGGATGACTCGCGTTGATGATCTGGAAGTTATTTTTGAGCCGAGGTGGAGTCATAGTAAGTGTGCGCGAGCAATGATACTGAACGGCAGGAATGTTATATCCAAGTCCGAATAGATTTGACAGCTAATCAGCACCATTAAAAAGGTGCTTATCGTGTCTCGAAGTCGTACACGCAGCCTTACTCAACTTCCACATTCTGATCGTTATTGTCCAAACACAGCATACAATCCCTCCCCTCCACATCATCTCCCACCTTACTCCCACTCGGGCGTGTCCACCCACATCTTCGCACTCCCAAACCTTACCGTCTTCCCATAATACTCCAACATAGCATCAACCTCCATCCTCTCCTTCTCCCACCACTTCCTCAACTCCGCCCTCCCTTCCCCTCCAATCCACTCCTCCTGCCCACCCCGTCCCCACCTCTTCCGCACATTCCTGGAAAACTCAATCGCGTGGCGCACGTCTTTTTTCTCTGCGCTTTTCGTCTTCAGCGCAATGTACGGGTGTATGTTGAGTAGGACCGCGAGGTCGAGGAATGTGGATAGGGGCGTGGAGGGGAAGGAGGGGAGTTTGGAGTGCTGTGTGAGGGCGGTGGAGGCTACGGCGTCGAGGTATGTGAGGGGGAAGGTGTTTGTGGAAGACTGCGAGAAGAGCAGCAGGGAGGCGTTTATGCAGGATGCCAGCGGGGGCCAGATTTTTGAAGGGGCGGGGAGGGTTTTAAGCGTCCACAGGTGGGCGAGGGACCATTGCAGGGTGGGGTTGAAGGTTGTGTCGGTGGGGGCGGGGAGGGTGGAGAGTAGGGGCCGGATTGTGCGGTGCGTGTATGTGAGTTTTAAAGAGCGGGGTTTGCCTCTTGTCGAGGGGTCTTCGAGGGATGAGGTGTCGACGATGGCGAGGAGGGATTTGCAGGGCTTTTGTATGGTGCGCATCTCGTCGACGCGTTTTGTTGACTCGGCGGTTTTGAGCGGCCGGGTGTCTGCGGCGATGGTGGCTTTCAGGTCGGATGTGAGGGCAAAGGAGAGGGGGAGGAGACCTGGACAGGCGGTTGTGTGGCTTTCGAGGAGAGTGACGACTTTCCAGAGTTGCTCGGACTCTTCGGGAGTCATGCTTGCGACAATGACTGGAACTAGGAGATCGAGTGTGTCCGGTAGTTCTCCTGCGCGAAACCTCATGGCTGTGAAAGTGTCGTCTTCTTTTGTCCCTTGGATCATAAAGTCGGTGGCTAGTTTTGCCCAGAGAAAGACTCCATTCGCCTTTTCCGCTAAGGTGTTGATGACGTTCATTTCCTCCACGTTGTCGGATC
The DNA here is from genome assembly GCF_000146915.1 of Parastagonospora nodorum SN15. NCBI lineage: Eukaryota > Fungi > Ascomycota > Dothideomycetes > Pleosporales > Phaeosphaeriaceae > Parastagonospora > Parastagonospora nodorum. The sequence goes on from NW_001884553.1 coordinate 898,037, forward strand.
TCCGCCGCATGGTAACCAGCGTCTCGGTCTTGTCGAAAGTGTTCATAATGTAGGATGCCGCGTCCTTCTTCGTCCACTCATCCAGCACCAGATTCGGCCTTCCTTCAAATGCTGTTTCCAGTTCCGGGCTGTCACAACTCGACACGATGATCTTGACGTTATCCTTCTTCGCCGCGCTGATGATCGCTTCAACAAGCTCGCTCGGATACTCGTCTATTTCATCCAGCCCATCCACCATGAACATAAACTTCTTGCTCACATCCGAGACCATAAGTCCAAACGCCTTAGTCAGCTCCTTGAACGTAAAGTCATGCAGCCCTCCCCCATAGCTCGTAAACTGCTGCCACCTATCCGCAAACAGCCACTGAATAATCCCCTGATCCTGCTCCAAAGGGCCATAGATCATATCCTGCAGACTCTCATAGAGTATACTCCGTAGCAACCCCACGCCACTCTTCTGCAACTCCGTCCCCGCGTTCCACAAGAAAAACGCCGCTGTGATGCCCGGCGCCGTGCCCGACCACGCTTCCAGATAATCAAAGATTTGCGCGTTCCGGAAAAGATGCCGCGTCAGCGTCGTCTTGCCACACCCTGGCTTCCCACGTATCCAGAAGAGATTCTCGCCGCGCACATTGCCAAACCACTCCAACAACCCGCCCTCATCGCCCATCCGCTCATCCTCAAAAACCCACCTCATGCTCCCCTCCGCCGGCCCCTCAACCGCACACATCCTCTCCTCCGCCTCGCCAAACCGCAGTTTCCCAAACACCCCCTCGCAGAAATAATCCTCCTTTTCCACCGTCACCAGCAGATCCACAATCTTGGCGAACTCGTCGACATTCTTCTTCTTGCTCGGTTTCCAATCATTCGCATGGATTGCGTCGAGCGCGTCGTTCTGCCATTTCTCCCAGTGCGTGAGCGGCACGTCCGAGCCGTCTTTTGCAAACACGGGCAGGCCCGTTTCCATGGATTGGTCCAGGTACTGGCGCAGCGCGAGGAGCAGCGAGGTGTCGATTTCGCGGCGCAGGGCGCGCAGTTTCTTCTTGGTGCTGGTGACGTCTTTTTTCTTCCACGGGCCGGCCATTAGGGCGTCTCGTGCGGTCTGCCATGTTGGATCTTCGGGTGTGCCCCGGGCTTGCGCAGATATCAACGCATCTCTTAGCCCTTCGACGAGGAGTTTGACGTCTTCACTGTGTTTGAGGAGCTGTTGGGCTGCATCGCTGAGTTTGGTGGATTTGCGCTTTTCCGCCTTGTCAGCCTGGAGTTTTTTCAATTCGCTTTGGTCGACGGCGTCGGTTAGTCTGTAGAGATTGTTGATGATATTTTGCAGGATGAGTGCGTTTTCAACGGGTGTTGTGGATGCGTCTTCGGGTTGGTAGATGTTGTGGTCTTTTCGCAACGTGTTGATGCTGAAGTCGATGATCTGGACCAACGCGGAGGAGAGCCCGACTGCAGGTATTGGTTTCATCTTTCCCGTGTATCAATCGCTTCTTTCGCGGGCGCCTAGGGTATATGGGAATGTTTAAACATTAGGAGCAAAAACTTTGTTTTGTTGTTTGCTTTGTCACTATTCTTGGGGACGCACGTACTTCTTGGAAAGCCGTCGGTGTCCGTCTCATCTTGAGGCTAGTGCGCCTTGACGGCCGGACAGGGGTGGCAAGGGACGCAAGGCAAGCGAGGCGACTCATCTGAGACTATTGATGTTGATCTTTTTGGCCTGCGAGCACTTGGCAACAAGTCACGAAAGTCTTGTGAGAGTGCATACGATGATCCATAAATAGACAGCGTAATCTTGCTGTGATTAGACTACTACAACTATACAATAAAGACACAATGGGCTTCGTAAGATACGCAGAGCCAAATGGTAGACGACTGTGCACGAGCGACTCAAGGGAAATAAAATCCAGTACATGGCGGGTATCTCGAAAGAGAGTGTCCGGTGTATGTCCTCCCATAACTGCAAATGCAAACATGACGCATATAGAGCGTGAACGACCAACGGTTTTCAGAACAAAAAGAAAGAAAGAAAGCTGACAGCAATCAAGAACAAATTTGACGCTGTTTAGACTTGCCCTATCATCATGCTGGGGCCTGGGATGGTGTAGCCTCACTTTGGCCGGCCTCTTGCCGCAATTTCGCGACTTCGGCGTCATCTGCTCGTGCGGGATGCTTGTTGCCCCGCCACCCCTCACTGTTGTTCTTCGGCGTCGAATATTTCATGTGGTACTTGGCTTGGTCCATCTTGTGGTTGGCTTCGCGTTGCACCTGGTGTCGAAAATGGCTAGCAGGTAGCGAGCCCTCTTGCTCCAGTGTATCCAAGTCCTCCTCGTCGCTACTGCTCATACTGCTGCTCCTGCTTATCTGCGTGTAGACAATGTGTTGGCCCTCCTTCTTCTTCCTCTCTCTCTGCTCGTTCTTCATTGCTTCCATCTTCTCCGCGTCGCCTTGGCAGTCGAGCGTCTTGACGTGGAGGCCTGGGAAATTCGACTGCATGAACGCCTTCAGTTGTGGGAGGAGTTTGGCGTTCGGTCTGTAGGTTCCAGAGTCGTTGTCGATCACAAGCTCGTAGTGGCTGGGATCCTTGATATGTGGTTCTTCCTTGGGCGGGCCATCGTCAATATCATCAGGTGGGTGGCTCTGGTTGTGGCCGCCATCCTCGGGCGGCGCATTCTTAGGATGCTTAAGCCGGCGGATGAAGAACTCGCCCGAGAAGGCAATATATGCTGCGACATCGCTGTGCATAGTGTGCTTGGACAACATGTCAATGCCGAACTCCTTGCCGGTTTCTGTGAAGCGGAAGAGGCCATCGAGCGTAAGGACGTATGTGAAGATGCGGCCGCCCTGGTCAAAGTGTACCAGTTCGAGGAACTTTTGCGCAAATTCCTTGCAAGGCTCCTGGAAAAGCTTGAACTCGGTCGCATGGTCAAAGTTGTACACTCGCGCATGCTGGTGGTGTAACGCCTTGGAAAGTATAAAGCCCCTGACGCCCTTGGCCGTGAACATGGACTTGACGAAGGGCTTGAACTCGACGTAGCGGTGGTACATGGCTTCCGGGACTGGTCCTCGCAGCTGCATCTGGTTCGACTGGAAGTTGTACTTCTCGGGCTTCGGCTTGCCCGTCCTCTTGGAGACCTCGCCAGGCTCATTCGGCTCCTTCTGGCCCAGCAGGCGTCCCAGCAGCGGCGAGTAATGCCGTATCCAGAACTGCGGACCTATCGTGTATGTGCGACCGCCGTTGTCATCCTGCGTCCTGCCCAAGACCTCGACGCTCACATTCAGCGTGCCGTGCATGTGCTCGACCTTTCTGAAGCACACGGCGATGGCGCGCAGAAGCCAGGCCCTCTTGCTGACCATGCGCTTCTTGATGGGGTACGTCTGGTCCTTGATGCCGCCCCCATTGCTCGTTGACGGCGCTGGATATGACGTGCACGTTGCCAAGGCGGTCGTCGTGGTCTGCGGGGTCCTCGTCGTAGATGCGGCACTTGAGCTTGAAACCCGAGGCGGGGACGTTTGCGACTATCCACTCCGCAATTCCACACGGGATTCGTGTTCTGGCGCACGGTCGGGGTGCGCAAGACCAGCGGTGGGTCTTCCTGGTGTCGCTTCGGCAGGTTCGTGGTGAGCTCGGCCATGATGAACGGGTCGGCCGACAGCGTGTTGATGTCGGCGAGCGGCAGGTTGTTCGCGCGGTGGAAGGTGAACTTGACCGTGTAGCCAGGCGGCGCGCGCGGGATCGGGGTGTCGTCGAAGCCTCCCTCGGGGCCCTTCTTCTTGCTGCCGCCCGTGTTGGTCTTTTGCGGCTTCGGCGGCTCCTGGTTTGCGCCGACGGGGCTGTCATGTTTCTCGTCCTGCGCCGCCGTCGCATGGCCGTTCTGCATCCTCGAGTCCTTCTCCGCGGCCATGTTTGCGACAGACTCACCGGGTGCGCTCAGTTGGTTGCGCAAGACACTCCCGCCCGTAAGCGCGAGGCAGCTACGAGACAAAGTATCGCAGGCGCAAGGATCCAAGACTAAGACGCCAGAATCGCAGAGTCATAAAAAGCAGAAAGTGTCAGATCTCAGCGACAGAAAGGGAGTTGGTGGTGCAGAGGGTTGGTCGCTGTGGCTGGCAGCAGAGGCGCAATCAGAGCCGGAGCTGAACGGAATTCACTAGCTCTGACCTGCCGTAAACAAGCTTTCCAAGAATGCTAAGCCTTCACCATCGACTCCGCGCGAAGCGGTTTCAAGCGGTAGATTGCACCGCCTCACGTCTAATTGGCTGCCAAACGGTCCGATCTGTCGTCAGCCTGTCAAAGATGCACATGTCCAACGCCCCTTTCGGATGCAGAACACTGAGAATCTGCAGCTGACGTCACCTAAACTGCAAAAGCCTTGCACATGGCTGGTGGAGCCGCGTGAAGACTCGTGGCTTCTCGGATACTCGGCATTCTTTTGATTGTGACAGCACGGGAACAAGTTTTGCACAGCCACGCTAACCTGCCAACCTAACCTGAGGCGCATGGCGTCTGCGTATTTGATTCGGCACTCCGGATCTTACCCTCTCTTGGTGTCATGACTCACGCTGAGGGAGTTCCGCAAGTACATACACATGCAAAATCATTGGCAGGTTGTACGCGCTCCAAACGGCCTCGGCTGTATCCGCTGCATATTGCATCATCATGCATCGTAAGGCTAGTGGGTAAAAGACATGGCATCGTTGGAATCAAACTTCGATATTACTTATGCATTACGTTCTATACAACTTTTGGGAGCGAAGAGTGGTCCACCAGCACAGCTGACACCCCATATCTGTGACACGCCCTCCCTACAAAGGCCGTCAATCTATTACAATCATACTAAGATGCAAAACTCTAAACCGCACCAACACGCTATGCTGACGTACGGAACGGGTATAACGCAATCAAATGCCGGGTATCTATGAAGTCGAATTATGGTTCTGACACGCGTTGCGTCATCGGGTGTGGCTTCGATCGTCTATGCGGCGTGCATGACGACTTGCTTGCCCTTCATGCTCTTCCACTCCACGAATGCTGCGCCAAGGATGGACATTGACGCAGTAGCGACAGAGACGTAGAAGGTTTGCGTAAGAGCGAGATTGTAGGCTGTAAGGACACCGGGTAGGAATTTCTCCTCGATGGCGTTCTTGAGCTCAGTAGCGCCAACAGCAAGGACGATCTTAGTGTCGAGCTCAGGGACGAGGGTGCCGAGGTTCTTGATGAGCTGGTTCGTGAAGACGTTCTGGCCGACGCTGATGAAGAGGGCACCACCGAGTGTTTGCGTGAACATCATGATGGCGGTACCGATGGGGACGTCGCCTGCGGGAAGTGCAGTCTGGACGGCGACAAGTGTCTGCTGCATGCCGAATCCAACCCCGGCACCGAAGAGGAATTGGTATCCGATCCATCTGGGAGAGTTCGAGTCGGTCTCAAAGGTGGACAGTAAACCAGCACCAATGGCCATCAAGACGCTGGAAATGAGCATGAAGGGGGTGTAGTAGCCGATAACCGTCACAAGGATGCCCGAGCTCATAGACACGATGACTAGGCCCAAAATGCAAGGGAGGTTCATGATGCCGGACTTCGTAGCAGAAACGCCCTTGATCGCCTGGAACCAGATGGGAAGATAGTAGACCATGACGAAGAAAGCAGCGCCAAGCATAGCTCCAAACCATGCCGATCCCCAAACGTTGCGGTTGAGGAAGATGCGGGGAGGAACGGTGGCGTTCTCCTGTTTGTACCATTGGATGGCGATGAAGCCGATGATGAGGAGAGAGAATATGACGAAGAGTGCGATAATGCGGCCGTTACCCCAATCATACTTGGATCCTCCCCACTGAAGCGCAAGGAGCAGGCAGATGATGGCTGGGAGGAAGAGTACAGTGCCCTCGAGATCGAACTTCTTAAGCTGCTGCTTCCATGTCGCGTCGACCTTCTTTCCACGTCGCTGAACGCTCAAGAACGGGATAATAAATGCAGCTGTAAGGGCACCGAATGGCAAATTAATATAGAAGCACCAGCGCCAGGTTAGGTGATCGGTGAAGGCTCCGCCCATACTAAGCTTTGTTAGCACGTGTTGATCAGTCTTGGTGTTGTAGGCGAAACTTACAGAGGACCCGCAACAGACGCAATGCCGTACATACCACCAATCAAACCCATGTAGGTAGGACGCTTGCGAAGCGGAACCGTGCTGGCAATAATGAGTATCGCACCGCTGAAGATGCCAGCTGCACCGACTCCAGCAACCGCACGACCAATGATCAGCGCAGTAGAGTTGGGCGCAACACCACAGATCAAAGAGCCGAGTTCGAAGATGGCGAGCGCGATGAGGTAGACCCATTTGATGGAGTAGAAGGTGTAAAATTTTCCGTAGATGAGTTGGGTGGCGCATGTTGTGAGGAGGTATGAGCTGCCATACCAACCGACATCGTTCAGTGCTTTGAACTGGTCGGTGATGCGAGGAACTAACATCAGGTCAGTTTGTGTCTTACATGCAGTCGTAAATTGATTGACGTACTCGCCGTTGCTATAATGGTATTGTCCTACTCTAATGTTAATACCGCGAAGACATCCAGGACATGAAATGACTTACCAATGCCATGCAAAAGACGCTCAAGCAGAGAGCTATTGTGATGGCCGCTAGTTTCCAAGACTTGGGGTATTCGAAACCGTCCTCTTCGTCGTCTGCGCTGATTTGCGAATTGCGCTTTGTGTCGACTACTCCAGCATTCTTCTCGTCTGCGATGATTGGCTCGACGGATGCAGGATTGGCTGCAGGTGCTACAGCTTCGACAGCACCCTTGCCCTCCAAAAGCGAGGGCTCATGACTTTGCACCGCAGTCCTGTCTGATTCGGCCATGCTTGCCTGCGTCGTAGGCCGGAGGTGATTGTTTGCGTCGCTCATGATTGCGTCGTGCGTGGCGCTATATAGACTGGTCGAGGTATGCGCCAAGGCGAGGGCGTCGACTAGTCCTGAATGACGAGTGTATGTCTGAAGACGGAAGCTGCGTGATCAAAGGGCCGCTGCCTGAGGGGCCAGGGCACTATTTGTAGTATCCAGAAAAGGAGGGCATACAAGGGCGGATGTAGGGCTGAAATGGAGACACAAGCAATGACACTGCAAACATTGGTCTTCTCGTCCCCGTTTGGGTGGGTACAACTTCATCAGACTAGCGGAGATCGGTACACACGCTTTCCCGCTTTCACCCATATGTCCGGCTGCATTTCGTCCGCGACTCCTAAGCGACGCCTCGAAATCATAAAATTGTTGCCTGGCAAGCCACACGGATTCCTCGCGCTCCCTGCGGCACTCGATGGTTCTCATTAAGACGTGCGGCGCGCATCGCAAGGGGCTGCAAGTTCGGCAAGGACATGCCAGAATCGCAAACTAGCACACTGTGTAGAAGCGAATAGAAGCAACCGCCAGCTGAGATCGTCATCGATCAAGCCTGCATAAGAGTTTTGGTGTTCTCGGCGTCCGCGCGCCCCGGCAGCATTTGCGATGAGTCTAGTCAGACCCTCGCGATCGGGACAAAGTCTTGGGAATTCGATCCTCTGGGATTGTAGTGGAGTCATTCTCCTGGAGACACAGCAACTGCAGAAGCTTCCAGTCATCACCATCAATTGCATGCGCACACGAGGCCCCCCATCGCATAGCCTCGCTCATTCAACTGTGGGTTCCTCAAGATGAATTTCGTCCGTCAATGTTCGCATTCGTTTGCGACTTTCCCCTAGGGCTGGGCCTGATCTAAGCTTTTTGTGGGTAAATGGCCAGACCTCGGGATCTCTCTGGGCGTTTTAGTGTTTGAGGTCGGTATGTCGGTGATACGGCATGTTCGCTACACCCGCTCCGACGTGGATCACTTACTTCCGCTACCATCGATCCGACCCATCGCGAGCTTGAAATGACTCCCGGTATGGCGCAATCGTCTGATGTCTGGATGTTAGGTTTGAGACTGGAGACGCCCAGGGTTTCCATTAATTCGGCGACTCGTGCTCGGGAAATCCATTGGCCTCTGTGTCGTCCTCACGTCATGTCGCTGAAAGCCACAATTTGCTCGGACGATTCTTGTCCTAACGCAGAGGTTCATGCTATGAAACAGGCCACCGCTCTCGATGATCCCATCCCACTTGAGAGTCTCTCTAGGTACCGCAACTATTCGTGTTCGCTCTGTTTAAACTTTCTCCCTTGTTGAAACCTATGCACCAAATTATACGCCAGCGTACATGGCTTCAAAGGCGTGTTAGACTATGATATGTTCCTAAAAGCGGCCTTGAAAATTTGTAGCCTTAGCTATCGCTACACCGCTACTGTTCACTGCATTGAGCCAGACCAGGCACGAATCACTGCACGAACTAGTGCTGCTACCAATCCCAAAGACACCATCCCGCTTGGAAGTCTCACCCAACGCTGTACAAACGCAGCAAAGCATGGTATGATCGTGATTGGATTGAGAATATGTTTTTACATGTCTTTCGACTTATTCACGTATCTGGCTTTTCTGATGGTAAACGTCGTCAATGCGTCTCCACCAAGCCATGGTATCTTTATATGCAAAACCCAACTCCATCTAATGCCGCTAAACCTCAGATTCAAAACTGCACCTGGAACTTCTTACTCGTCCGAATCCTCTCTCCATAAAACCTGAAGAAAATCGGCACGGGAATGAACGCCAGACTAATAAATCCCAGCAGACTGTTCCCCCACCCAAGGCCTAGTGCGTCGTACATGGACAAGCCAGATAGCGGGAGCACTGCGCCGAAAACCGACCGAAGGACGGTGTTTGCTGCGATTGCCGATGCGGCGTGGATTGTGAAGGCGTCGACGAGGTATGTTTGAATGGTCATCATGGCGGTAAGATTGCCAAGTCCGATGAATGCGGTCGCTATGATGGGGACGATCCAGTGGACGCCGTAGTATGTCTATAAAATCGTCAGTGTCGAGTTCTCGCGCGAGCTTTTACTACTTGTTATCAACGTACCGTCCAGCCGTACACGAAGACGCCAATGGGTAGGGCGACTGCTCCCGGAACCGTCAACATCAGCGGGAGTCGATGCTCCGGCTTGACGTTTCCTTTGGCTTGTTGCTTTTTGATGACCTTGTCGGACATGACCCCTAGAACTCCCATGCCCACCAGCATACCCACGCCTGAGCCGATGTACGACAGACCCACAGCGCCAGAGCTAAAGTGATATTTCTGCTCAAACACAAACGTAATCGTCGTGAAGAAAAGATACAAAATCCCATAATTAATCGCAATATACAAGCTCATCAGGCCCACAATCGGCGACATGAAAAGCATCTTCATCGGCCTCGAAATCGCGCGTACAAACACCTCTCTCGGGGGGATGTTCTTCGCGAGCTTCGAGCGAATATCCGGGTTTCCAGTGGATTTGCGTAATGCAGCGGCTTTGCGCTCGAGCAGCGTGGGCCCGTAGGATTCAGAGCCGACGAGGAGGAGTATGAGGCCGAACACGCCGCCGAAGATGGCGAGGATCCAGAATACCCAGCGCCAGGACATGTTTTCGACGAGGAAGCCGCCGCAGACGGGGCCGATGACGGGGCCCAGGAGCGGGCCTAGAGACCAGATTGCCATTGCGCCGGCGCGTTGTTCGGGGGGAAACACTGTCGAAGGGGAAGACATGGTTAGCAGGTGTCTCAGGCGAAACCGTTCAGAGGAAGTTGAACTAGCTGTGGTTTTTTTCCAACCACCTTTCTGTCTGTCCAAAATGATATCAGGAAGAGTTTCGACTTACTGTCGGCAATGGTTCCTCCTCCGATAGTCAAAGGCGCTGAGCCAGCGCATCCCGCAAGGAGGCGGAAAGCAATCAGCATGCCCATAGACTTGGACAGGGCACACGCAACATTGAAAATAACAAACAGCAGATTGCACACATTGTACAAGTATATGCGACCGTACAGCTCAGACAGTGGCGCAATGAACAGGGGCCCAATAGCGAAGCCAAGGATATACACAGACACAACAAAGGCAGCTATAACGTTCGAGGTTTCGTGGAACTCCCTAAGTACTTGTGGAACGCCAGGCGCGAAGAAAGATGATGCCAGTGGCGTGATGAGCGTACATGCGCCCAAGGATGCGATGATGCCCCATTTCTTCGACATGGGCCAGTTTTGGGGATTCGTCGGGTCGGAAGGGCCGTCCCAGTCGACGATGTTGGGATCTTCGGGTGCTTCTGGGTCTGCCGTTACGTCGCCGGAGAGTGTTTGTTCGTCAGTGTAGGTTGATTGGGCTTGACTTTGGAGGCCTTTTTCCATGTCTGTTGTATAGGACTCTTCTGGTGTCCGGTCGGCATCGTGGCCTTGTTGGTATGCTTCCCGGACCTTTTCGTCCTGTATGTCTTGGGTTTCCCGGACGGGATTTGAGAATGCTGCGGGAGTTGCCATTGTGGATGAAGTGTGGGATCTGGGTCGAGCTGTTAGCACACTCAACATGCATGCTTTTCGTGCCTTTGGCTGAAGGATTTTTCAACACAAGTTTGACATATCGACGGTATGTAGAAGGAGTTGCAAATCTTACCAAAGCAGGCGCGAAACCAAGACGGAAGCAACCGTGAAGTGTAATTGTCGTTTGCAGATCTCGGTAATCAGGTACTCTGAAGCCAGAGAACTAGTGAACAAGAATGCACAACTCTGAACACAGTCAAATGAGAAGGAGAATGGGGATCAATGTGAGAAGGAAATCATATCAGTATATGGCAGAAGGCAGCAACAGGCATACTGGTATACATGATTCCCTCGGTACTTAGCCAGACGCCCGCCCTTTTGAGACGGACGGTGACAACCGTATCTGCGTATCCCCTCCTATGCCCGCGAGACTAATTCCGCTCGCGACCAAGCAGCCGTGGCATGGCAGTCGCAACGCCTGAACCCGAGCCAATCAGACCCTACAAAATCGCAAGAGAAAGCTTGTTAGCTGCTTGGGGCGAGCTTGAATGGGTGCGCAAGGCCAGCCACATTCTAGAAGGGTGGGTCAAGCTGCGGAGGGTCGGAGGGTGCCTCAAACACCATCCGCTGCGGACAAATGATAGATCTGGTAGGCATAACAACGAAATCTGGGGAGATGATGCATTGCGTTCGGTTATCTTAATTTATGGCTTTAGGGGACCTGGTGCCCGGTGAGGTTATGCAGTGTAGGGGCACAGCTGACAGTACTCGATACTGAGGATGGGGGACGTTCTCCTAAGCGAGACCCGAGCGGGCAAATAAGCTCAACATGTTTGTTGGCACAGGGCTATGAAGGCCTGAGTGTCAAATGTTTCGTTATCGATGTCCATATATAGTGCTGACTTTGGGTCGGAACGGAGCGTGCCTGTGAGCAAGGGCCGATAAGAAAAAAATTCGTAGGCTCGAGTTGCACTCCCATATCAAATCAACAGAGTACCGCAAGACGTTGTGGCAGAAGGTGCTGAGTACGGATGGTCAGACTCATATGCATTTCACAGACTGCCCATCACGGCACATGCAGGCATGCTTGTAGTTGGGGTGAGAGTGCAAGACGGTTTCGTAGAACAGAATTTGTTTATTCTTGAAGCGATTTCCAGTCCATCGCCCTCTAATCATGCAGTCATGCTAGATGGTATCCCCAAACCTGAACGCCATTGAAATGCACACAATCGCTTTTGACCGTCATCTAAAACCTCTCCTTCATGCGTCCAGCAACGGTTCGCAGGTTGCCATAGACCTTGCTGGGGTTCTGTCCCAAGATCAAGCTGACGATAGCCTCCCGGGCGACGTGGATGTTCTTGAACCCACCCAGGATGTGGATCTTCGAGTCTGCCAATACCACCCGTGTCCGGCTTGCATTTTCAATGGCGAACTTGGTCTTTCCGTCCTTGCCTGCTATACGTCCAATAGCGCGGCCCATGTGCTCGCCCTGCAGGGTCTTGACATCCTTGATCTCGAATGTCTCGATGTAGAGGTCGTCGAGACGGAGCAGGGCAATGGCGTCGTCAACGTCAAAGCCGAGCGTGAAAGCCTTGACAAAGTCCTCGCCCTTTTGCAGAGCGCCAGTGTCGGTTGTGCTCTTGGATGTGCGCAGCTCGACGGACTTGGTCTTGATGTTCATGCGCACCTGCAGCTTGAGGTGCTCGACCAGCGGGGGGTATATCTTAGGCCATGCCGTCTTCAGCGGCGTCATGCGGTGTGGGGGGATGGGCACTTTGCGCTGCTCGTGGCGGAAGGCGAGCGGTATCGACTTTGCGGGCGCGAACTTGGGGCGGCCGCTCTCGTCGGTCATGGGCATGTCGTCGGCAAGCGCGTCTGGCGCGGCTTCTATGGCTGTGCCGGGCTCGATGCTCATGTCAATCAGGTCTGCGTCGTCTTCGGGCAGCGGGACGGCGCTGGCCTCCATGGAGACGTCCTCGCTGACATTTTCCGCAAATTCCTCGGGGCGGCGCTGGAGGGCTGTGGGTGCAGGCATTTTGTGTCTTCCTTTTGCTGGACTTGTTGCAGTCTTCTGGTGGTGGAGCCGTGGGCGGCAGAATCGTGAATTTCGGCGGGGCTATCGATAAGAAAGTTTCGCGGTCGCGAATTTTGGTGAGGCGAGATGGCGGTGGCAGCCGGCTACGTACTAGCGCTTTCACCGCAAAGTCCAGTCTGTGCCAGCACCATAATGACGTGAACTTGGTCCTTCCCACTCTGCTTCACCAAACCCACGCCCCTCTTTCCCCTCCCGATCGACCAGTCCGCAGCCTCCACGGACCCGCGGACTCGACAATGTGGCTGCGGTGAATATAATGAGCAGGAATGTAGGCTGGACGGCTGGCGCTTTTCTGCGGCGCTCCGTCGTCGACCAGCCGCTGACCCAGACTGGAGTGCTGCCGCGCTTCAGCGTTGGGAGCCATTTGCGGACACCCTGGAGCGACTTCGCTCAGAGACGACGCATCACATTGAGTACCCAAGTGCTGGGCCTCTCCTCCACACATTCGCCCTTGACGCGCTCGTCACATGTCACATCGGGTACCGCACCACTGCTACAAGGACCGCTGTTCCGACACAGCCATGGCCAGCAAAGCGTGACAGTCACTGTGCTGTCCGCCTTCTGCAGACATGCATCTTCGAGATCGAAGAAAGCAGCCAGAAAGAGTGCTGCCAGCGACCGACGCAACAAGAGCTCAGTGACGGATGGCTCCTCCAAGAACAAGCGGACCCCACCACAGGCTCCGCAAGCAACCCTCTCTCCACAGCCCCAACCCCCTCCCAAAGGCTCGAAACAGCCATCGGCCCCCAAGTCCGACGCCCAGGACGCTTCCAGCAAGCACCTCCTCGACCGTCTACCCCACACCCTACCACATCTCAAACGTCCGACAAAAGCAGAACTGCTCGAGGCAGCCTCGGGGTTCTGGTCGCGGATAAAGATCCACTTCAAATGGCTCACTATTCGAAGTGCGCGTCCCTTCAACGCCGACGAGATCTATGCACTCTTCTCGTGGATCCTGGCTGCGCACGTGCTGTGGATTGTGCTGGGAACAACGACCTTCTTCATGTTGACCGTCTTCCTCATCAACACTGCCTTTTCTGCAAGAGACGCTCGCCAAGTGGATTGGAAACTACCTGACAAAGTCGTCGGGCATCAAGGTTGTTTTCGAGACGGCTGTAGTACCCAAGTGGAAGGACGGTGTCATCTCGTTCAGGAAGGTCTACGTCTCGAGGAGACCGGGCCAAAAAGGTGGCAAGGTCAGCAAGGGCTCGCAGACTGAGATGGCTGCGGCCGCGGCCGCTGTTGCGCAGCAAGAGAAGGACGAGAAGGAGCACCAGGAGGGTGTCGAGCAGGGAGCAGAGCCCGAAGAAGACACAAACTACACCCAGTTCGACATCTCCATTGACACGGTGAATGTTACGCTATCCTTCTCGAAATGGTTCAACGGAAAGGGGATGCTGGAGGACGTGGAGATCAAGGGCATTCGCGGTGTCATCGATCGAACGCACGTTCGCACAATCGAGGGCGTAGATCCCCGGTCATACAAGCACGAGCACAACCCAGGTGACTTCGAGCTCAACTCGTTCAAGATGGAGGATTTACTAGTGACCATCTACCAACCAGGTGGTTTCCGCCCCTTCGCCGCAAGCGTCTATTCGTGCGACTTGCCACAGCTGCGAAAGCAATGGCTGTTCTACGATTTTCTCTCAGCGAACATGATGTCCGGCTCATTCGATAACTCCCTGTTCACCATTCACCCCAGACAAACTCACAACTACACTGGTACACAACTTAACAGCGCGTCTGAAGACGGCAGCACATGGAAGAAGCACAGCAGGATACGCATCGATGGTCTTAACATCGACCATCTCAACCGAGGCTACGATGGCCCCTTCTCATGGATTCACGAAGGCAACGTCGACATCATAGCAGACATCATGCTTCCCAACGACGACGATGAGTCTCTCGCAAAGGTCATGTCTGACATGTACGACCGTGTCGAAGCCACTGTCACACAAAACGGCCGCAAACACCACTTCTCAGACCACGCTACGCCTGGCTTTGATGACCACCACCACGATGAAACCGCCGAGCACAAGGAAAGTGAAGGAGAGGATAAGCGCTTCATCATCATGGATATGCGCGTCCATCTCAATGACGTCCGCGCCGCCGTACCCATCTTCACACGAGACATATCTTACGTCAACAACGCGCTCGTCCGACCCATTGTCGCCTACATTAATTCGAAGCGCACTTTCATTCCCGTAAATTGCCGTGTCGTCAAAAAAGTCAGCGAGTTCGACGGAAGCTGGACACTCTACGACAGCGGCTTGATGGAGGAAGTATCTCGAGAGGTCAGTTTTCTTTCTCTCATACATCACAACATGCTAACACCAGAAACAGATGTACGATGCTTTCGCCCGCGACGTCCTCGACGACCGTACAGTGCGCAAACGCCGGATAAAAAAAGTCGGCATCTGGACGCTGCAACTCGCCGCCCAGGCGCTCTTCTTGGGGCTGGCGGGTAATATTGCTTGATACCCATATATAACTCTACTCTTTTGATGAAATATGAATGTGACAAGAATGCGTGGCGTTTTAGGGCGGTTGGGTATACTGGCCTACGGGTCTGGGAAAGATGGAGTCATGATGTTCATGTTGATGTATAGCTTAGTATTCAACGATGAAATGCAATGTATAGATCACATTTTTTATACTGAGGATGCGTGGTCTACTCGCCCAATGATCACGCCGCGCACTTCTCTCCCATTACTGCCCCAGACTCGATGACATGGGATCCACTGCACACCCTTCATATCCCCTTCCCACTCAAACCTCCGTCCAGCATACAGCGTCGCATTCGCCCACTGTTTCTCTCTCACCCTCTCACAATCCTCCTCCCCTGTGATCTCAAACGCGTAAAATCGCGTCGATGACCCCGCCGGCGCGACTTCATTCCCGTCAGTGTGTATGCTCTTAGCCGTCAAGCCCGTCGCGCTCCACTCGATATCCACGCCGCGAGGCAGCGCCTCAACTTGCACGACGAAACACGGCGGCGTGCGGTGTCCAGATATGGCATCGTGATCTGGAATCGGCGCGCGATACGTCTTGTCGTTGAACGCCACTTGGTGGCCATTCAGTCGATCCCACGGATCCACACTCTCCTCATCCCCTTCCTCTTCCTCCACCGCAGCCTTCTCATGTATTTTTCTCCACGCCTCCCTCACCACCCCAACACAACCATCCACATCATGGACTTGAGCTGGAACAAACCCCACGCCCGCAATCCACCCCCTTACCCCCTTCGCCCTGCCCACCCGCCACAAATGCTGCAGCGCAAGCACCACCTGCCCCGCAAACCCGCGCTCAGCATAAATCTCCATACTCGCCGGCACGAGCGGGATTTGTCCAGCTACATACACCACCTCCCCGCCGTCAGCGTCTGGGAGAGCAGCGGATATCGCCTGGCTGTACGGCCCGATGTTCGCGGGGGCCCAGTAACTCCTGCTCTGGACGTGTAGGCCCTGGCGAGAGGGTGTTTTGTCCAGGACTACGCTGAGCATGACGTCTACGCCACGGGGCATGGCCGGGCCGCAGGCGATTGTGACGCGCGAGGGGGGGTTGAGGGTGGAGAAGAAGGTGGCGTAGATGGGGTTGAGGGTGGTGAAGGTGGACATGTGGCGGAGGAGGAGGGTGGTGTGGGAGATGCGGGATTTGGGGAGGGAGGATTGTGTGAGTATGTGAGAGAGGCGGAGGAGGATGGAGGTTAGTTGGTGGGACGGGGAGCAGGATGGGGTGGGGGAGGAGAGGTTGGAGGATGTGAAGACGATGGGGGAATGGGCGTGTGTGTTTGTTGGGAGAGTGAGAGAGGTTGGGGGGTGTTGCTTCGTCGGACTTGAGCCTGCAGATGCAGAGGTCGTGTTGTTCTCTGCATCGTCGAGTATGTCCTTGAACTCCTGATCAAAGAGCTCCGGAATCCTCCAAACGCCCCTTTCCCACCCCATCACCCCTCTCTTTCTCCTCAAGCCCACACTCTTTAATCTTCAGCACCGTTTGTCCCCCCTCCAAAACCACACGTTCCGTCTCTCCAATCCGAATCTTCTTCTTCCACAACCCACTTGGCCCATCAATCGCCAGCGTCTCGAACTCACCTCCCTCGCCTACAATCGCGCCATCCCCGGCCTCCCCAAACCTCCCCATCGCCTTCTTCAGCTTCGCAACTGTGGTATGCCGCACAACATCCAGGCCCAGGAAACTCTCATCCAGACCGCCAGACGCAGTCTTAATGATAAGCGCCTCCTGCCCCACGGCCGCCATATCACTCAGCAGTGAAGACTGCATATACGGCGGTAGTAGCGGATACTGCCAAAGATACGAAAGCGGCGTGAGCCCCAGTCTCAACGCTACAGATTCCACTCTCGTGCGCTGATACGTGCTCAGAATCGCGCCGGTCGAGAGTGCATTCGCTTCGGGATGCTTTTCCATCACCCTGCTCAACAACGGCACAAGATCCTCCGTCTCATCCCGCTCCGCGCACTCATAATCGCGCCGACTATTCTGCGGGGACCCAGCTATCGGCTGGCGGTAGAGAGGAATGCCTAGAGCGTCTGCATACAGCGGAATCACAGCGTGGCCCACGGTCTGGTACATGTAACTGTCGATATCTTCATGTTCGGGCACTAGAGGGTGGAGGTTGGCTAGGGCGACGATGGTGTGGCCTTGCGCGCGACAGTGCAGGATGGAGAACAATGAATCCTTGCCCCCGGATATCAGTGCGATGACGTGGAGTCCCGCGGACATGGTGTGTGTATACAAAGTTTCCTTACTCTAAAGCGGCGCGAGTCTTTGGTTTCGCTTGTGGTGAGCAAATCGGCATCGATTAGAGTATGTTCTGGCCTGCAGTTAGAAAGTGAATCGGCATCGACGAGAATTCTTATGGCTTGCAAATAGAACGCAAATCGAAATGGTCGGGAAACGTTGTTTGCGGTCGCGATCGCGAAATCGGTCGTGGCGTCCGATTGTGGTGTGATAGAGCATCTAGGTATACTTTGAGACCTTTGTTTTCGCTAAACTTTGAAGCACTAGCGGGGTCGTGCCTTTCTCGATTCAGGCCCAGATGGATCGACAGGGTCCCTGGGCGGGATGGAGGCGCACGCCGCAAGCCGCAAAGCGAAAAGGCCACTCGACGCCACTGAAATTTCGCATGGTCAAGGCCAGGCGTCGAAATAACGCGACAAGGTAGACAATAAGCTCCGAATGGTCAAGGCGAGCCGTCACAATGACGCGGGAAGGTAGCCAGTAAGGTTCAAAAAGTGTGTAAACTATTTTTGGTAAATGTGTATTCGACGTGCCAGC
Organism: Parastagonospora nodorum SN15; assembly: GCF_000146915.1. Taxonomy (NCBI): domain Eukaryota; kingdom Fungi; phylum Ascomycota; class Dothideomycetes; order Pleosporales; family Phaeosphaeriaceae; genus Parastagonospora; species Parastagonospora nodorum. Next base: position 915,827 of record NW_001884553.1, read on the forward strand.
ACTCTACTACGATTTGTAACGCAAGGAAAACGCTGTGCTTAGAAGCAGTATAGGGCAATCCAAATATTACAGATGGAGTTTGTGTGCGTGTTGTGGGTTGAAAGAATCGAAATTCCCAGAATGTTTGGCAGTGCGCAGAACGCAGCCGATTACAACGAGGGTATGAACGCAGAATGAAAATGCGAACGGGTGAGAGAGAAACGCGGCGACGATGGCCGGTTGAGTTTGTGGCCATGCCGTCGTAAAGGGTTGTGTGAAATCAAGCCCGCAAATGAACACCAACCAATTCTAATCCGTCCCTCCAAACCATGATCCCCCAGAGCCTGCAATGTGCAATGCATATGAAAAACGCGCAACCAGAGATGAAGGAAAAAGCCAATCTTGTACGGTATGTGTAGCCAAATTGGTGGTCAAGAATACAGTTGAAGAAGAGAAGTAGGCAACTTTTGCTGCTACCGCAGACCGAAGAGCGCGCCGACCGCCGAAGATGGAGCTTGTCTAACCCAGCCGATCCGGCGTTACGACGTGATAGTAGACGTGTAGTCGCCTGGTGTCATGATGGTTCGTTAAAGACTTGAAGGAGAACAGGAGACGACATCTACTCGTCACGCTTCCTCTTGCGCATCTTGTTGATGGCAGAGGCCTCGAGGTCGGAGTAGGAGTCAGAGCTTGAACTTGAGATGCTCTCGGCAGCATTGTAGAGGAGCTGACCCATCGACGCAGGGTTTTGCGGGTTGAACATGCCAGATTGTGCCATGTCGTGAGGCATCTCCGAACCGTCGAGGACGCCCATGACGACGGCGCCGGTGCCGTGTGTGCGCTGGTGCTGAGACAGGTTGTCGCTGCGGGAGAACTTCTTACCCACAGTCGGTGCACTCGAAAGGCTTGTCGTGGGTGTGCAGGGAGCGGTAGTGGCGCTTTAGGTGCTCCTGGCGGCGGAAGCGGCGCGAGCAGAGAGTGCAGACGAAGGTCTTTGAGGGATCCTCAGTAAGCGACTGCTTGCGACCACGGCGGCTAGTGGGTGCAACAGGTGTGGAGCCATTCTCATCAGAGCTGGAGTTGTTGGCGTTGTCGGCATTGGACGCTTGACCTGATTCATGTTGGCTTGATGCTCCAGACGCGGTGTTTTCATCACCTGATGTCTGTGTCTTACCCTGGTAGTCCGACTCGGCGTCACTGTACTCAGAGCGAGCCTTCTTAGCTGAACGCCTCTTAGATGCAGAGGCAGCGTGCATGTCGTCGCAGCAGTCGCTCTCAGGAGTCAGGGGAAGGCCGTGAACAAGCTCTTCCTCAAAGTCAGTGAAGCTGGCGTCGCTGACAAACTCCTCCTCAGAGGTAAAGGCAACGAGGTCGGTGCGCTGGCGCTTGCTGCCGAGGAACTGGGTGTTCTCGGCTGGCTGGTATGATGCAAGGCCAGTAAAGTCGTCCTCGCAGTCGAGCTCAAAGAGGGGCTCAAAGGTTGGCCAGGCCCGTTGAAGTGGAAGCTCTCAGTTGATTCGGGAAAGTCAATCTTGGCCGACTCTCCTTTGAACACTCCCTTGTGCTCCTCGTCTCCAGGGCAGAGAGTCAGGGAAGTGGACAGACTCTGACGCGGAAACGGTCAAGTCTCGGGGGTTGCAGAAGTTGTTCTCGGCCTCAACAAATGGAGAGCGGGGAATGGGTGAAGGTGATGGGGACAGCGAGGGGCAGGATGTTGCGGAAAGGAGGTAGGAGCCCTGGCTAGCCGAACGGGGCTGGATGAACACTATTCACGCAGAGTTAGCAACCACGCTCGATCTTTCACCTGTGCGCTTGCTGCATTCTAACATTTCGCGCAACTTGAACGATCATGTCATGCATAAAGGAATTACTTACCAGGTGTCATAGGTGGGGAAGCGGACCTCCATTCAATACCAGCTGAAAGGAGCTCAGAGAAGACCTCACCCTCACAGCCCTGCTTGACGCCCTCAATGCCCTCCCCAGGGAAGCATCCGTTGATGGGAGTTGGCATAAAGTCGCAGACTGATGGGGGGCTGCTCATGTTGCTTCCGGTGGAGGACAGAGGAGGAGTGGCAGGCGCATATGAGTAGTCGGTATCAATTGGGCGCAGGAAAGGCGAGTCCTGGGGCTGGATAAGGATGGTTGGCTTCTGGTACATTGGCTGGGGAGATGCAACTGGAGTCAACATCTGGCTTGCGTATGCGGTCTGAGGGTACTGGATGTGCTGAGTTGGCCGATGATGGGCGCTGGAAGTACACAGTGGCTTGCGGCTGGAAGGTTGACTGGCCTGATGGGTGGGGTGTGAAGTGTCCGTGTTGGCGAGCGTTCTCTCCCTGGGGATCCGGGTTGTAGTAGAAGAATGGGGACTGCATCGCTTGGGATGGGTGCATGGGATATGAACCTTCCATTGTGAATGTGTTGTGATGTGGTTGTTCTTTACTTGGTCAAGTCAGACGCGTATCTTGCTGTGGGTTCCAGCTGATACTCACCAGAGGGTATGCTACAGTTGTATAGTAGTATGTATGCACGGTGATGGTTCTACAGTCGAGGTGTAGAAGCGGTGAATTAATTGTAAAGGTTGGTGAAGCAAGGACTGGATAGCAATGAAATGTCGAAGGAATGACTGGACAACAGCTCGTAATAACGAAGCTGTCTAATAATGGGCGAGTTAGTGAGTCGATGGAGATGTCATGGGTTCGTGCGCGGGTGGGTGAATTTAATCCAAAGGAAGGAACGGCTACGATGCACAAACAACGTGTACAAGGTGAACCAAAAGCGGAAAACGTAGAAAAAAGAGGTTGATAAACCTTGGAGACAGGGAAAGCACAGAGGATGGAAGGGCACGCCTGGATAAGTAGGCTAGTGGATCCGCGAGCGACGAGACGCCAAAAAGGCAGCGATGCGCAGGCACGGCGGAGGGCCGCGCGGGATTCGTTGCTCAAGCCGGGGGCGCAGGCTCAGCGTCTCCACCGTGGCCCAACCACGACGCCGGCGTCCATGCAGGTCGCGACCCCTGCCAGACGCATGCACACCCAGCGACTCAGTGATAAAGCGGCGGCTTTGCATAAGTCAATGCGCTAAATTTGTTCGCCAACAGCTGGGCCCTGTCCGTGGCTGCATGGCCTGCACAAACGAGATGAAGAGCGGCATAACTGTGGTTGGCTACGACGTCTATCGATAATAGCCCATCCGCCCTCCCCGAGACGGCCACCGCGACTCCAGCTGAGCAGCCTCGGGAGGGCCGTGATGCAGTGACGCAGTGGTGCAGTCGACAGTGGACAGAGAGGCTGAGGTGGGCGAAAAAAACAGCTGCCGTGTCTCGTTCGACAAAAGCACCAACAAGGCGACGACACCGCACAGGGCCGTTTGCCGCAGCGACACCCTTCCCTCTGCCCTTCAGCCTGAGCGCCGTCGCCGCAGATCTGCCAGCCTATCCAACCCAATCGATAATCGTGATAACTGCCCGTAATAGCGAGACCCTGTCCAACGCCCGCTGCTGACGTTGAGTGGATGTTTCGAAATATTTTACACTCCATACAAACCATGTCGCTTTGCAAAGTGTGATATGACGCGCTTCCCAGGCTCTGTCGCACGACACCGGCGCTGACGATTTGGTGCCACACTCGACTCCCATCACAGAGGCAACACCATTGCGGCCACACCACGCACATCAGACGACTGCCTCGACGCGCCGTAGCCCGGCGGTTGAGCGCCCAGTGCAGAGTCTGGAGTGAAGGTCTGGCGACACCTACCACACCTCCACCATGCGAGATGGCTGCATTGGGCTTTCTCTACCTCGATCAGAATGCAGCGACGTGAATCGTGTTGGTGTTTGTTGCTTGCAGCTTGGCTGCCCATTGCCACTCGCACTCGCGTGGTGCAGCCGGCTAGCTGCAAAATAGAACTCGAGAAAATGCCGGCTCGACGCAGGAACACAGCTAGGTACGGTATGATGCGGCGTGATCATGTCCGTTGATCGTGATTTGCCCGGTCAGCACGATGGATTCTTCACCGGCACTTCTGAGTGGTGAGTCTGACGGGTGTCACTCCATGGTGCGACACACTGATGGGCGATTGACCTGCACATCGCTTTTGTTGCCATCCTATATGTGGAGGGTTCAGCAGTACCATGGTTGGAAGGCATGCAGGCCACCATAGCTTCCCAGGCCGTTTTTTGCTCTGATGGAGCGTGTTTCATGTGCGCTTCGGCTGGCGAACCGCGTAGGATTCTGCCTGCAGCGAAACCGCAGCTCACAGGCATCAGGCTGTTTGCTCCACGATCGTGATGGTGTGATGCAAATATCGCCGGTATCGATAACAGACGCCTGTTAGTGTACGAACATAGTTCATTTGGGTGTTTCTATCTTCTGACGGACGTAAGAATTATGCATGTCGCTGCCTCGTATAGCTGACAGCAATCAATAACACAAATCCCGCATCCAGCATCGTCTTTGCGTCTAGTTCTATTTCGGGGCTTAGCGCAGGTGTAATGCTGGGCTGCACAACTCTATCCTCTGCATGTCGCCCGCCGGTGCCTCCCAACACGGCTAGCCGCCACGCTGCTTTACCTGCCTGAATAACTCGTGCAGGGCTCGTCTCTACGCGTGTCGACGGCGTGGTAGACTCGAACAGGCCCAATCGTCACCGCCTGGCATGCGACTGCAACCCCACAATGTCGGTATTTTCTCCGACCTGATTGACCGACAAAAATCCACCTATGCAGGTACGCTGCAGGAACAAACGGCTGAGGACATGACCACCACTCCGGCTTATCGTGACCCAAAAACAACTCTCGTGGGACGACAGCTGCACTTCCTACTTTCAATTCTCGTCTGCATACATGTAACATTGTGTCTGAGGGATCTTTCTAGAAACCTGGCTTTAGTGGGTCTCTTTTACGATGCAGCAGGGTTTGGGACGTAGCGACACGATTCAGGAAAGCAGGTCCGTCGTCTTTGCCCTTCCGTGGAGTCGCGCACCTCGGGACCTTGTCTTTCATGAGGTGGTGTGGCGTCCCTGCACCACTGAGACGGGCCTCGGGGAAGATGCATGGCTTCCATTAGCCTGCTTTCTTTGTCAACTATTCCCCACCCGATCGGCCTTATCATCTGTCAAGACGCGTGCGATACCCTGATCTTCGCTCAAATTTCGAGGAAGATTTCCAGCCTGGCGGGGTCGTGGCTTGTGATGCCGCCGACACAGAGTTTGGCTACCGAATGTCCGCTTATCTTGACTCGCCGGCCTCGCTTTTCAGATGCTTGCCATGTGAGTGTGAGCCGAACTCGGTCGACCATGATTCTTTGCACTTCGTGTTCCTGCGTCTGCTGCGCGGACCTTCGGCTCTCTGCCGCCTCCGCGTTGGCATAGGTGCTGGTCTGGACACAGTGGCGCTCTGATGCTGAACGTCTTACGATCTGAGGCTCTTGCACCTGATGGAGAACGTGCTTGACACCTTTGACGTACCGGCATGACAGTCGTCTGGTACAGTATCACCCACCGCCATCGCGCTGGATCTTGAAACATCTTCAGATGCTCGCCTTGACCTTCGAACAGGTAATCAGAGCCGCGTCTCATCCCAAACAGGCAGCTGGGTTCCGCTGCCGGAATCTCAGCACGGTTGCTGGAAGCTTTCATAGGAATTCGAGAATCATGCTCGTGCAAGGGCACCATGGTTGGCAATTTCCCAGACGCCGCAACGCACCCAAACGACTGGTCCCTCAGGCCTCACGTTGAGCGGAATTTCCCCACACTGATGCTGGTGCTCGGTGCCGGGGACACACTCACCGTCATGCAGTGTAATTGCTGGGCAAGGAAAACCCTTCATCTGCCATCAGCTCGGACTGTCCAGAGGCCATCGTCCATCGCGAGAAACGTCGGTAAGATGTGTCTCGTCTGGTCTGAGACGGCAAGTGGACTGGCGGATGGCCCGGCCTGGAGCGGTGGCAATTGCTCAGATGTCTGTCCTCAACCGGTCCGCAACGCGGCAGCACGGTCATGGCAAATTCACATGAGGATTCCAGTGCCAGTAGAATGGTCTCGTTTGCATAGAAATGCACAGTACGAGTGTGGTGTGATTTGTCCCATGCGGCTACTACCTCGCCCACTATTAGTTTCATAACAAGCATTGGAAATGTTTCTCCAAAAGTTGAGACACGAATCACAGCCACACATTTGCCAAGATACGGACTGACCCCATCGTCATTGATTGCTGGATCATTTCCATGATGGTAATGTTAATGTGGGCAGTCGGCGAAGCCAGCTCGTGGTGACGGTAGCATCCCGCGCACTACTCGCGGGTAAGGGCCGCCTTTAGCAAGTTATCGACCTTCGTTCCTGCGTCGTCGACGCATGGTGCCACTCCGGGAGAAGATCTTTGGGCAGTAAAGTGGTGATTCTGAAGATCGCAATTGCATTAGCGGGTGGTCTTGGGCGGAAAGATTGCTTTTGTCTATCGTTTCTCAGGGTCTTCTCGTAATGGTGCACTCGTCACCAATTGTTGAACGGAAAACGCCATGCCGTGGCTAGAATGCGTATTGGGCATTGACGGAAAGAGAAATTTGAATTGTCAAATTAGAGTTGTCGGTGCTCAATAGTGTACTGTGTAGGACTGCAACGCATGGTAGGCGTTCTGGCACGGAAGGTATCATACGTGCTTCCGGTGCTCAGGCTTCCGGCCCAGAACGCCATCTGTGAGCTCACAGAGTTCGAAGCTATCGTGACTCGCAATGCTGTAGCGCGCGACCGGACTCGATGGACACGACTTGAGCAGAAGACATTCGCGGCGCTTCCAAATGTCGCTTGCCTCGGAGGTCGGCTTACTCTTCCTTCAGAGATACCTCAGTGCCTGACAAAGGCGACAAATCAAACCCGACTTGCGTGGAATGGCGTGTGTGCACCTCATGCGCCTACAGAACACCGACATGTGTGCCACGCTACCTCGAAGAACAATCCACTCCGACAATGACATTCCCGAAGACAGCTGAAACCAGAGAGCGCTGCGGAAGAGTAACAGACGCGATATAAAAAGATGCGACAAAAGACACGTGCCGCCCTAGGATCGCAGTCTCTTCAATGCCGCAGGTCGCGTCGCAAATGTCTGCGAACGACTGCCAGTCAACGGTCGCTTACGTAGCAAGGGATATCGTGGTGACAGGCCTCAGAAAATTGTAATGTGAGATCAGTCGCCGCTAATAGCAGCGTCATTCTCTTCCTATCAATATTTGGATATCATCAATGGCCATATCAAAGAGAGGTCTTGCGTATGCGATGAAGATTTTGTTCGCGGGTGCCAAGTGCCAAGCCGCGAGAGAGAAGGCAGCCTAGCGCGCATGCCCGCAGCTGGTATAAATTTTCTCACACGCGCGATCCATCTTTTGCTCTTCGTGCGGCAGAGGTTGGTTTACAGTTTCCCCTGTTGCTTGAGTGCCACCATTCCATGGCTCTTATAAGTGTCACCGACCTCCCAGAGAAAACATATTGCATCACCTGACATATACACTTTGCGGAGTCGCCTGTTATTAGTGGCGCCTTCGCTGGAAAAAGTCCGGACATACCCTCGCATGTGCACTTTGCTTTGATTTCTACCGTATCATATGACGTTGAAGATTTGTAGGCTGAGGCCATAGGTAGTCAGCTGTCAGGATTCGTACCAAAAGTGCAACCTGAAACGCTGCCGGGGATGCCTTCAAGGTCTGAAAGAGCCGATGTGATGGAATCGCTCATGGGAGTCTATAAGTCTTCAACGTCAGACACTACGGTATATTCTGTCATTCTGTGACATCGTGCCATGATCCACGGCTCCATGTAAATCATGGGCCTGTCAACATCGTTGTTTGAACTTCATCGCTTATATTAATTGTTAAGTGCGGACATGTTGCATGAAACATCACCGTTATTGCGGTGGGCCTCGGATTTCAGGCGCATAGATTGCAAACCAGCTCACAGTGGTATCATTATGCTCAAACTACTATTCTCGTCTCTGCGGAGCCTTCCGTACCCTCAATCATCGGCTCCAATCTTCTCCAGCTTACCCATCTCCCGCTTCTCGCCAGTTTCACCAATGAAGCGAATGCGGTCGATGCGTGTTCTCTCGCTGTCGCCGTCTCCATCTGCCACGAATAGCACCAGCGAGTAGATGTTCTGGAACTTGACGAAGCGTAGCTCCAGCTTGGCTGTAGCCGTCTGTGCATCCCAATCTGACTCCTTCAACTCAATTGTCTGCGTGGAGGGAATGTCTTCAGCTTCCTCAAAGCCTAGGTTGTGCTGACGGTTGGCCCATATGTGGATGGTCTTTGGTCGGACTGGTGCCTCGTCGTCATCGTCATCGCCAGAGACACAAGACGTGATGTGGATGGTGTGAACCTTCAGGTTCGAGGTGAAGGGTACGTAGAGCATGAGCTGGTTGTCGACATCGCTTTCTACCCAATCTTTGCTGGCCTCAGACTCGGTTGCTGCGCCTTTGCCTTTGTTCAAGCTCTTCGGCTGTGATGATTCGAAAAGTGTCCGTACGCCACCAAAATCGCTGTCGGCGTTCAGCAAGTCCAGGCCGCGAACATCTACCTGATCTGTGACATCGGTGTATCCGCGGGGAAGTCCAGCGCCCCGCCAGCTACCACCCCCACTGGAGCCGGCTTCACCAAAGCCTCCGGAGCCGCTCTCATTCTCCGCCTCTGCGGCGAGGCTCTTGATGGCTTCGGAAAGCTGGGTGGGATTCGAGCCGCCGTACTTGCGGATTTGCTGGCCGTTCTTGAAGATGACGAAGGTGGGGGTACTGTAGTAATGTTTTCAGCTTGACGCCATGAAGAGACCGAGATGGTTGGCCACGAACTTGGTGATGCTATAGCTTTGAGCAATTGTTGCTTGCGTGACCACGCTGATCTTGGCGAACGTGACTCTGTTTGGCCTTGAAAGCTGTCCTGATAGCTGGTCGTAGACTGGCGCAATGGCTTTGCTGGACGTGTTGTTCTCGTTGTAGACTAATCAACAAACATTAGCACTTTGAGTGCGGAGTGGCGCACCCACGCGTCTGCTTACAGAAGGCGACTACAACGCGTGAGGCAGAGAGCAGCGTGCTCAGCTGCGCAGGCTGTGAGATTTCTACAGTGCCAGACATGTTTATAGACGAAGGGCGTTGATGTGGGCGTGTAGCAAGCAAGTCAATCGCGGAAGGTAGCTAGAACATTTGGTGGGGCACGGCGGGGGTCTCGTTGATCCGATTGACGTACCGGACCCCAGGGTGACAGGCAGCTACGAAGCTTCGAGAATATAACCAGGCTGCACCTGTCAGCGCGTGTACCGGTACAACGCGACAGTTCAGATACTGAACAGCCAGTTCACGTAGTTCGCCGAGGCATCAACCAATTATTCTGCCTGTTGGGCCAAGTCACCATTCCATCGCGCGCGTGTGCTGTCAACCTCCACTTCTACTCATAGAGGCGCGCCACATCGACCGCATCTTCGCCTGAACATATCCCGCGCTGGGCTCTCACTCAAACAATTAAGGATTTGTAAGCGTCGCCCTTGACGTTCACTGTCCTCGGTCCTGACGACAACTTCATGGCAGGCCCAAACAATCTTTTCCTGAGCTTACCCGAAAGTAAGGTCCTCCACCTGGTCAACCTGTTGCTAGTTATCGAGGGCTGCGACGCAGCAAGAAGAGAGCATCGCTGGGACTGCTGGTATTCGAGGGCCATTCTGCTGGTGAACGCCCCCATTGCGCTCTACGCCGCGTATAACCTCGTTCGAATCTTTCGCGCATAATGTCGCACGTCTTAGTGTTCAACTCGCATGCGAAGACAGTCAAGATACCAACCACGCCTATCAAATACCTAACCGAGGTTCGGGACGAGGCATGTCAGAAGTTTGGGGTCAGCAAGGACCAGTTCACGTTGAAGTAAGTGGAATCTCGAGGAATGCTGCTACATAGAGCCGCATAGCTAATGAGGACGCAGATTCAATAACAAGCCAATCTCCCTTTCTCAACAGATACGCTTCGCGAACCTCGTACCAGGCGCGCGATTAGAGCTCGTTCAAGCCTCGCGATCGCCCACGGTCATTTCCGTAGCCCTTCAGCTACCGGCGTCAGAGAAGAATGCTCGCCTCACACAAAAGTTCGCCAGCAACACCTCGTTATGGGAGATACTGCGGCAGTTTGAGAGTGGACAGGATGCCAACTACAACTTCACGCAACGTGGGGTGCCCCAGATGAGCGGGGCGTCAGGTGCAGGCAGGCTACACTACGAGCAACCTGTCATTACGGTCATGCCGGGACATCGCGAGCAGGCAAATTTCACTGGCCTGCAACAGACACTGGCCCAGTTGGGATTTGATAGCGGGTCAGCTCTCTTAAAGTTGTCATACAAGAACAGTGGCCTTCCGCTAGAAGAGGCCATGGCCCAGATATCGCAGTACTTCAAAAGCGACCAGCCTGCAGACACCAGTGCTGAAGGTGCCCATGCGGCCACCTCGACACAGGCCGTTTCCCAACCCATTCTTGAGCAAGCTGCCCCCGAAGCCACAACAACGGTCGCAGGCGAGACGATCCGGAGCGAAGAACCAGATCCACAGCCCATGGATGTCGAGGAAGAAGCGACAGATCTTCCGTCAACTGAGCCAGACGTCCCTATGGAAGGCGCTACGGTAGATAACGTAGGGGACATGTCGCCAGCAGCAACACAAGCTGCGGCTACCTCAAGCGCATCAGACGCACCATCTAGCACTTCCGTTGCAGCTCCAGAGACGACTGATCAGCCTAGAAACGTCCAAATCTTCTCCGCGCCCACATCATCAACACCACAAGCAGCACGTAAAGCCTTCAACGAGAGCGACTACCTCCCCACCATCGAGCACGCAAAAGTCCACCAAGCCCAGCTGCTAAATAAGACCAGGAATACGCGCCTCCTTTCTGACAAAGAGCTCGAGGAGCAGGAGAAAGCTAGACAAGAAAAGCTAGCAGCCGCCGCTGCAAAAGGTGGTGCGCTCCGCATACGCTTCCCTGACGGCACACTCGTCCAAATGAACTTCACCAAAGACGACACAGCCACGGCCCTCTACGACTTTGTCCAAGGCTTCCTCGACCGCAAGAACGAGCCCTTCGAACTCAAAAATACTGGTCCAACCGGCCGTCTCGTTCTTATCCAGAAGGACGGCAAGCGCTTGAGTCACGACTTGCGCTTCTCGACGAACGAGCTCATCACGTTTCAGTGGGCTGAGTCTGCGAGTGCAGAGGCGAGGGCGTCGAGGAAGACGTTGGCGCAGGAGTGGCAGGCGAAGGCGACGGAGCTCAAGGTTGAGGAGCCGCAGGCTGAGAAATCACAGCCGCCGAGTCAAGGCCAGACGGTTGCTGAGGGGAAGAGGAAGGCGGCCATGAGCTCGGAGGATAAGGAGAGCAAGCTGAAGAGTATGCTGGGCAAGACGCTGTTTAAGCGCAAGTAGATAGAGGATCAGACAGAGCAGGTATATATGTGATGTAGTCGCCTAGCATTGCTGTGGTGTTTGGAAATTTGATTGTATTGATCAGGTTCACTCAGATAAATAGAGTTGGTACTCAACAAAGTCGTGAGAATACATTTTCTCTGCATAAGCATGTCCGCGCCTCCACTCCAGCCTCATACACATTGAAGGTGAAATGATTGAAGAGCGGCCTCGTCACCAAGCAAGGCGCGTTTTGATATAAGCATTTCTCGGCCCAACTGCTGCCATGGAAAAAGGCTGAATTGGAATTTGACATCCATGCTAGGAATTCACGACATCACATTGCACAATGCAAGCCAAGGGCACGATTGGCGTGAACCGATCGTCACATTTCATGATTTTGTGTGACACTTGCTAGGTGTATGAACTTCTTGTTGTCCATGTGCCGTAGCCTGACTCCGATATCGTTGCCCTCCATTTTGTGGTATGCTGAGACGCTTCGAAAGTCGTGTCGAGCCGTTGATATGAAAGACCTAACACCCATGAAGAATCGGACACCGGTCGCCGTGTTGCATCGTTGTCCCGTTCGTAAACCGTTTAGTGACCCGCACGCCTCGACTCGGCGATGACGTTGGTCATCTCCTCAACCTTCCTCTTAGCACGACCGAAGGTACCGAGCTGTATGCAGTTAGTGAGGGTTCATGATGTACCGCAATGATGACGGCAGCGACCGGTTGCGTGTCGGATGTGTGTGGAGACATACCCTCTTCTTCGCAAGACGACGGGCACGCTTGTCCTTGGAGTTACGGAGCAATTCGATGACACGCTTCTCGTATGGGGCAAGTCTGCAAGCGGGAATGTTAGCGGCTGTTCATTGATGCAGTGGCATTGAGGTGGTGCTGCTGGACACCTGTTGTGCACAAATGCCGCTCCAGCTCACAGGAATAGATGTACGTACCCAGCGACCTCACGGGTGATCTCGCGGACGAAAGCGGTGCGCTTGGATAGGAAACCCTTCCTCCTGGAGATCCTGGGGGCGGGGGTCCTCGGGGTGACCTCTGTTCATCTTGTTAGCAAGCGTTCGTTGTTTCTTGAAATTTGCGGCGGGCGGTCGGTCTCGTGGGACAATCGGGTGCGGCTCGAGCGATGGAAGGGAGCGAACGTACTGTGGCCAGCGTTGAGGCCGACGATGAGGCCGGACTTCTGCTTGACTTCCTTCGGCATGTTGGCGGTCGTGGTTTTCGATGGAGAGAGTTGGAGTGGCTCGCGAGAATATTGAGTTGTGCGCCAAAACGACGCTAACGACCCGACGGCACGTGAGCGGCGCCAAGATTTTCACCCTGCAGGCGCTGCCCAGCGAGAACTCCACTCTCAGAACATTGAACATTAGCGAGTGTCCTGAGATCGCAGAAAAACATGCTTTACACTCAGTCTTTAGAGAATTTCGAAGATTTGTAAAGGTCCGCGCCCACAACGATTCGTCCGCAACCAGTCGGAATCTCTTCGTGTCAAAATCTTCAACACACCCGTTCAAGTGACTTCATACTGCAGACTGTCAATTACGAGAGAAGATGAGCGAGATTTTATTGCCAATCTAGTAGCTTGAGGCTATACAGAGTATTTCTAGGCTTCGAGTGCGACGAGAAAACCATGTAGATAGCTTCCAGTCATCAGATGGGCCTCTTGCCAACGCATCCTGCCCAATCGCTTGCCGTCCTATTTGCAGCGCACTTTTCAGTGTGCGCAGTGTGCAACATGACATGTTCAGTTCGAGCAATGAGTTCATTACATCCCGATGTTTGTAAATTCCACTCAGAATCTTGGGTAGTGCCTTTCTGAATTCGTGAAGTATACAGTCATTAAACCTTCTAAATTACAGGATGTACGGCAGATTGTCACCTACGACGGAAAGCGACTAGGGTGCCTGAAGTTATACACGGGACCTTGCCGTCACATTTGAACCGTAGAAGTACTGTATGTAGCTTCACCCTACTCAATACCAATTGTTCATTCTCCGTAGTGATTCGTGAACTGTAGGATCAATTCAACTAAATCTTACTGTCCGACTTCGTCCTTGCTGCAGTGTTCCGCGACGCATCCAATACGAAACCCACGTGATGGCTCAATGCTACAAGATCACCCTCGGCGTCATGGACAAACACCTCCAGGTCCATCCGTCCATTCTTTATCTTCTTCATCTCAACACGGATCTGCAGCCATTTCACGCCTGCCTTCGGCAACGCCTTCTTAATATCCAGATTTAGGAGCAGCGTAGGGTACCAGAACGGTCCTTGCTTCTGGTCCCGATGCCGCTCGATGATTTGTGGAAACATGTCGGCAACAAAGCCAATTGATGTGTCAGTGAAATTGCTACCATCCGAGAAGCATAGCCACTCATCGGCGCCGCTCTTCAGCGTATGTCCTTTACGAGGGAAGTAGAACTGGACTCGACTGCTAGCCTTTCGGAACTTGGCGAAAGGCATTTCTTTCTGGCGTGCCCAATTCGGATCTGCGTCTTGCTCCAACTTGGCTATGTCCACAGATATAACAGGCGGAGAGAGCTTGTACTCGGTGTCGAAAGAGAAGCCTTCTTCTTTGGCAATATTGGAGTTGGTTACGTATGCGACGATCTCCTGGCGTCCGTCTTGCTCCATGGATACATGAACAATGGATGCTTGGCGACCGAGCTTGACATCGTCGACCTTGAAGGTAGCTATGCCGGCCTGGGTTCGTCTTAGGAACTCGACATGTAGAGCTATTGTGTGTGGTTGATCTTGCTTTGCTAATGATGTGGCGAAGTGGGTTTTGACGACTTGCAATATCAATCCAGTCACGTAGCCGCCATTTGGAACTAAGTCTGGTCAGTATCTTCCGTGTCAAAATATCATATTGTATGATGGAAAGGAGCTATACGCAGGGCCTCGCCGTCGCAATCGAGACCTAGGGACACTGTGTATAACATCAAGCGACCAGAGCAGCAAGGCCCTGTTCACTTCCTTCGTTGAGAAACTGCAGGAACTGTCCATAGGTGGGACAAGCCTTGATGGCTACGATTGCTGGAGAACTTACCACTGCCTATACACCAGTCATCATGTAAAGTAGCTGAGTACGTGTTCGACGACACCTTCTGCACAGCCGTAGCTTCCTCCCAACCCGGCATAATGAAGCTGTGGTGTATGTAAATTCGCTAGATCCAATTATTTTAAGATTATCTGCGTGCTATCATCGATTACATCGCAATGTTGACAATTGCTGCAACCTTCAGCGTGGCTTGTCCATGACCTCGGGCCTGTTTGCGCGCCATTCCGGACTCGGAAAGTGCCTCGGCCGCTGCCCCAAAAGTGTGGGAAGAGCCCCGGCCTGACCATCGTCACTCCGCAGCCATCGCCCTTCTGACCCATGGCTAGCCGTGTCACGGAGCTTGCTCGGTTCGGAATGCTTTGTCGCGTTAGAATGTCTTGGGCGCTTCATCTTTGCTCCGCTGCACATCCTCCATAGACACATTGACTCGCTTTCACGAGCTCGACCTCTCACAACATCATGCCGACCGAATCAACGTACCCGAGCATAGATATCCCAGATGTAGATCTCTGGGCGTTCCTCTTTGAGAGAAAGGATAGGGCTTTTGGTGATGACAAAGGTATGTTATCATCGACGTAGATCGATCCTCAAACCTAACAACATCAACAAGTGATCTACTTCGACCCATATACAAAGCGCTCATACACGTATGGGCAGGTCAAAGATGCTGCGGCCAATTTTGGCAAAGGATTAAAGCACCTCTGGGACTGGCAAAAGGGCGAGGTGCTCTGTCTTTACACACCTAACTGCATCGATACACCTGCCATCACGTGGGGATGCCACTGGGCCGGTGGAATCCTGTCTCCTGCCAATCCCAACTACACCGTTGAAGAACTCGTCTTTCAGCTGAAGGACTCCGGTGCCAGGGCCATTGTCACACAGCTACCTTTCATCAAGAATGCACAAGAGGCTGCAAAGCAAGTTGGGATTCCGCTTGATAAGGTCATTGTCATGGGCGACCAAAGGGATCCATTCCCATAAAGTCAAACATTTCACAAGCATCGTCAACACTGCTGGTTCTGCAAAATATAGGAGAACCAAGGCGAAGAACCCAGCGGAAGACCTTGCTTTCTTGGTGTATTCCTCAGGGACAACAGGTATATATGTTTTCTAGAGTGAAGACGAAGACACATAGCTGACATTATTTAGGCCATCCAAAGGGCGTGATGCTCACCCACAGAAACATCGTTGCAAACACGTTGATGCTGAAGGCAGGAGAAGCTGGCCTGCTCCAGCCAACAGGTGGCCCTACCAACGAGGGTGATAAGCTTCTTGCCTTTCTACCCTTCTTCCATATTTATGGTAAGGTTTCCGCATGGGTACGAAAGACTTTGCACTGACGAAAGACAGGTTTGACATGCCTAATACATCAGAGCTTGTACTCTGGTTTACAGCTCGTTGTCATGCCAAAATTTGATCTCGAAGACTTTTGCAAATTCATTCAGGAATTGAAGGTCACATTCGCCTACGTGGTTCCTCCCGTTGTACTGCTCCTAGGGAAGAGCCCGGTTGTTTCCAAATACGATTTCAGCACGATCCGCATGATGAATTCTGGCGCTGCTCCTTTGACTCGCGAGCTTGTCGAGACTGTCCATAAGCGCCTCGGCATCCCCGTCAAGCAAGGTTACGGTCTATCGGAAACTAGCCCTACAACCCACACTCAGTCGTGGGGTGACTGGAACAAGACCATTGGCTCGGTGGGCACTCTTCTACCAAACCAGACTGCCAAATACATGTCAGCCGACGAGAAAGAGATGCCAGTTGGTGAGGTTGGAGAGCTTTGGATCAAGGGCCCAAATGTGTTCAAAGGCTACTTAAACAATCCAGAGGGCACTGCACATGCACTGACATCGGATGGCTACTTCAAGACTGGCGATGTCGGATATCAAGATAAAGAAGGGAACTTCTACATCACAGATCGTGTCAAGGAACTCATCAAGTACAAGGGCTTCCAAGTCCCGCCTGCAGAACTCGAGGGACTCTTGGTCTCTCATCCGAATGTGCTGGACTGCGCAGTGATTGGCTTGTACGACAAGGATCAAGCCACTGAGATCCCAAGGGCGTATGTTGTGCCCAAGGATGGACTGGGTAAGACTGAGGCGGAAGCGAAGGAGATTGCGGATTGGTTGAGCGCGAAGGTCGCACATCATAAGAAGCTGAGAGGTGGAGTCAGATTTGTGGATGAGATCCCGAAGAGCATCTCTGGTAAGATTTTGAGGAGGGTGCTTAAGGTGAAGGCACAGGAGGAGATGGACGCTGGGGTAAAGGCGAAGCTATAGATAGCGGCAGCGTGGTAATTGAACCTCAATTCTACAAGCTCTCGTTTGTTCCTACATCATCCACTTTTGTCCCATCGCTCCATCCTTCAGCTAGCTCAAGCTTGCTTGAACCAAAAGCACTTCAGCTGTCCGCCAAAACCGCGAGGCCGAGGGCTTCTGCTACACACACGGCAACAAGAAGTACCCTCCATCACGAAGCACTGAGCTGCAACGCAACATGACGACTCTTGGGTCTAAGAGGCGCGCACCCGACACGTTCGGCCAAAATCCAAAGCGCCCAAAGCCTGCGGATCCTGATGTCGAGGAATTGGAAATCGAGGAAACATATCACATCTCTGTCACTCTCCACAGCAAGTTCAACGTCTTTCCGATAAACCTCCGATCACCCTTACAGAAAGCTTACGCAAATTCAATGCGCACTCAGATGAAAATCTTCCTCGAAATGACCCTACCCAAAGGCAGTCAGATGTACTCGGTCATCTCCGAGCTGCGTACCCGCAAGTCCAGCCCCCTTGTCGAAAAGAAAATGGTCGCGCAAAAAGACAACATACCCTCGGAGGACTTGGCTAATACCGCGTTGATGGAGATGTTTTGGGATGCGAAGAAAGCCTATCTCACCAAGGATAAGAAGCCCGTATTCGTGGAACTCAAGCCAGAGGGCAAGGTCGCCAACCCGGAATTTACGAGGTTTCACTGTGTTCGACGGAATGAGATTGGGTGGGGGTTCGATAGTCTGGGGTGCCTGAGCATCCATCTAGTCTTTATGGAGAATGCGACCAAGCTGTGCGAATATGATATCTATGTGCAGAGGATGGGGGTGGGGGTTAAGGAGGAGGGTTGAATTTGGATCGGGCGCTGGGCTGGGGATACTTTACTGCTCATGGAAATGGTTCCTGTATCATATCTGCGAATACATTCAGACTATCAGATCAATCAATGCTGCATGCTGAGAATTATGGACATGTGCACTGTGTGTTATCCACCTACGATGGGAAGCGAACAGGGTTCCTGAAGATATACACATGGGCTTACTGTCGCAATCAAGATCTAGCTATACTGTGTATAGCTTCAGGCTATGTGATGCCACCGCAAAGTTTCCCTCATAGGTTGGACATCTACAGGACATGGAGTGACTTTCTTGGAGCTGTCTACATCATCATGAACTTGTGAAAATTGGAAGCGGAATCAATCTGAACCGGAGAATCCATACCTAGGCTTACTAGTCGATATAGCAAGCTTTTCGTTGCAGCTCGAGGCAGCAGTATGTGCCGCTAGTGTTGTGGTAAATAGTGCAAGGCGGTGAGCGACAAAGGAACCTCGAATGCGGAACCCGACCATACTTCCGCGATCTTCTTTCAGCGTGCATCAACCATTCACGCCGTTAGCTCCACCTACCTCTTGTCGCAGCACCCTCACTTCGCTCTATTTCTATCTCCCTAATATAATAACGACGCGCGCCCAACCTACATACATTCTTAACTTTTGCGCGCGCACTCGAGGCAGGAGCGCCCTCGAACTTGGGAAAGAGCAGGGCATAGAAAAGGCAGGAACATAGGACAGACAATATGAACGCGCCTGACAGGTATGTGAACCTCTTTCTTTTCTTCCTCTCCACCGTTCCCGACCACACAAACGCACACGCCGAGTCTATACGATCATGGGTTTAAAGACGTCCGTCCAAGACGGCGTGGAAGGGTATGTTGATGAGCGCCCTCACTTCACCGTGAGAGTGTCCCACCACCATGCTCTTCACTTCATCACGCAATCTCGGCACACGACAGCGCAAAGCGCGCGCGACCGCGAATTATGACCCTCCACGAATATAACCCCCGCCATCGCGACGTCCCAGTACGCACCGCAACGAAGATATCACCGAACGATCAACCGCAAAGACAATATGAGCGTACCAGATGGCGCAACTGCGCCCTGCTGGAGCCCCAAGATCGGTGCACTCATCGAGCACGACCCGAACTGTGGACTCCGCGACGCGACCAAGGACAACCGTTTTGTGTCGCATAAAGCTGACCATGACGCCGAATGTAGATTCGAGCTCTTCCTCCTCGACGACGGCCAGCAGAAGATCGAGTACAAAGAGGAGACGCGTAAGTCCACCTACCACCCCGCCCTCCCCTCGGATACTCAAGCTAATCCCACAACCCTAGGCGTACCCAACACCGGCATTTTCACCTTCAACAAAGAGGACCACACGCTCGGCAACCTCATCTCCCAGCGCCTCCTCAAGTACCCATACATCACCTTCTCCGCCTACAAGGTCCCCCATCCATTGTTCGCGACCTTTGAGCTCCGTGTCTCGACCGACGGCAGCATCACACCCAAGGACGCCATCATTGCGTGCTGCAGGCAAGTCGTCCAGGACCTCGAAGACCTGAAGCGCAGCTTCCAGACGGAGTGGCTCGGCAAGAAGATTGTCAGCGAGGGCGAGCAGGAGCGCGTGGCCAGGGAGCAGAACAACTTCTAGGCCTGGCCCTGGAGTGCGAGCACGATGGATGTGCACGGAGTTTGATGGGCATTTCCCGGCGTTGAAAAGGTTGGCCTGAAGGCTTTGGCGTTACGATATGGTGTAGGACTATGACAGCACCGCATATGCTTGGGTTAATGCCTGGGCATTGGGCTACGTCACTGGGTGCTAGCTACCTTACCCACTAGAGAATCGAAAGATGAGACCAAAACCTAGCCGCGTCTCATGCTCGTGACTATGTCAATTCGTTCGCGTACGTGCGTTGTCAATAGCGTGTAAAGTGAACTTTGATATCTCTTTTTATTTGCCTCTATGCTGTTGATATATTAAAGCAAAGAGCTTTTTCATGTGGTATACAACATGCTTTCATGTCCTTCCAAGCCGCACCAACGCCCTTTGCGTGTTCCCACCATCGTACCATTTTCGTCATGTCTGTGCCATACCAGTTCCCATCCTTTGTTCTCGATCACTAGGCCGCGAGCGATCCGTCTATTTGCCCTTGGGATTATTGTACTGAATCTCATTGAACTTTGCCGGCCAAACAGGCTGTATCCACAGATTAGCACAACCGCTCCTCCTACCACCACACTACCCTCCAAACCACTCACCTCGCTCTGCTGACTCGAGATATTCTCCTTGAAGTGCTCCGAATCCGGGCCCTTGTGGCCATCCTGCGTCCTGGACTCGTTGTCCGTCGACGAGCCTGCGTACAGTCAGCAGGGAGTATCTGCGCGAGGTTCCCGCTTGGAAGTATTACTCGTACCACGCTTTGTGGCGTAACCGGGCGTGTGTGTGGGGTGGCCGCCGCCGGCGGAGAAGCGGTCTTCAATGTTCTGCACGCCTTGGGTTTTGTAGGGGTTGGGGAACCAGTATTGGCGCATGTAGAGGTAGTAGGCGAAGCCAACCTAAATGTCGACGTATGAAGTCAGTGTATGTCTCGCATGTAATTTGTACAGGTGGTGCCTCGTACCCCACCCCCAGCCATGAAGATCTTAGGTACTGATAGAGGGGACATTGTTGCGGTAGGATGAATGTGAAGGTCGAGGTGCAAGTCGCGACGTCAATTGCTGGTGTAGTGTGGAGAGGGAAGCGTGGAGATGATCTAGACGTCTAGGCAAAAGAAGCACTAGGTAGTGGAATGCATCCGTTTCGTACTACCACCCAATTACACACGGCGGAGCGGGCGTCACTCTGTCGTCTCGATGATGGTGTCATGGTTGCTTCGCTTTGGGGAAGGCCTCGGTACTAGGCGCATGCGGTTAGGATGCGGCTGAAAACGAAGGCTGACGTAAGTTGCAGGGATGTTGGTAGATCACGATTTTGGTGTGTCGAAACCTCCTGGGGAAGGGGACACGCTACTGTTTTTGGACCCCTTGCGCAATAAGACGTACAGGACACATTCGCTGAACACGGAGGGATTCGTTTTAAAGAGAAGGACAAGACAGGCTGGATGATTTTGCGGGAAGGATACAGCTGGCACGCGGCGTTTGCAATATTGGGATTGAGCATACGACTTCGAGATGGATGGTGATCCGGCGGTCGAGCCTGAGCTGGATGGCTTCAGTCGCGTTCTACCGCTGCCATACCGCGTGGCTCTCATTATCGTCTTAGGTATGGAGAACATCTTCGGCACAGCTTCGCCTTCCTCAAAGCAATGCTAACACGACGCAGGCATATGGGCATGGGGCCTCAACCTCCACTATCTCTCCCTGATCAAAATCGACGTACCGTCCCTGATCCGCTACCCGTCTCGCTCCTCACCACACCACCCCTCGCACCACCTGTCCTGCTACCGCATCGCTACCTTCCTCTCCATACCCCTCGCCCTCTCGCTGCTCCTCTTCTGGATTGTCACAGCCGGCAGCTCCTCTATCGACATCGCCAGCTGGCAAATCCTACCAAACCTCTACCTCCTCGTCCTCGTAATAGGCTTTGTCGCACCCATCCCCTTCGTCTCCCGCAACGGCCGCAGCCGAACTCTCGCAACCCTCAAACGCATAAGCATCGGCGGCATCGCCGAAGCCGCAGATGGGAAATTCGGCGACATACTCCTTGCCGATGCGCTCACCAGCTATGCAAAAGTGCTCGGCGACCTATTCGTCAGCCTCTGCATGTTCTTCGACAGCTCACACAGCTCCACCGGCCCGCCCAACCGCAACTGCGGCGGCGCCTTCATGGTCCCCTTCATCATCGCCATACCCTACCTGATCCGCCTACGACAATGCATAACAGAATACATGCGCGTGCAAAAAGCCAACAAGCGCACCGGCCAAATAAACCCCGCAACAGGCTGGGGCGGCGTGCATCTCGCCAACGCACTGAAGTACTCCACCGCCTTCCCCGTTATTATCCTCAGCGCCCTTCAACGCTCCCACGACCCTTCCACCTTCGGCGTTTCGGAAGCCACGCTTTTTCGAATGTGGATGGCCGCCGTCGTCGTCAACTCCGGCTACAGCTTCTACTGGGACGTCGCGCGCGACTGGGACCTCAGTCTCTTCTCCACCCCGCAAGAGCGCAACAACCCGGAATACCCCTGGGGTCTGCGGCGCCACCGGTGGTTCCACGCCAAGGAATTCTACTACGGCGCGGTTGTCATGGACGCCATGTTGCGGTGCACATGGAGCCTGAAACTCAGTCCGCATTTGGACCATTTCAACGATCTCGAAGGTGGGATCTTCACTATGGAGGTGTTGGAGGTGTTTAGGCGGTGGGTGTGGATTTTCTTTAGGGTCGAGACGGAGTGGGTGCGGAACCATCGGGGGCCGGCGCCAGATGATATTTTGCTGGGGGACGTGGGCGGGAGTAAATATGATGATAGCGATTAGATGATTATGTTGAGATACCAATTCAGATTTTTACGCGTTTTCGGAAGATATAGCACATGTTGTACATCTCCATGAGTTGGGAAATCTGCAAAGATTGAACTGAACGCCGTGAGATGGTGAAAAGGTGTTGGTTAGTATCCAGCGTTCGTTCTCGGTGCTATGCCAGCCCAACTCGAACTCAGTCTTCTGAATGCACATTACATGATCAAATCATCTATGAGCGCAGACTCCCGTTGAGTCATCGCCAAAAGCCCAGCTCTAGAACTCTGGAACCCGGCCATCAAAGTCGGAATGACCCGAGACAAATGCCCGTAAGTTGCCGGAAGGAGCGCCGTGCAGCTCAGGACAAGACAAGACAATCAAGTCGAACAGTAACAGTCGACGCAAGTACGAATGCCCCAGGTGTCCATGGCACATTTACCTGTTAACCTGAGCTGAATGTGCATCCTCCCGAGGCGAGCAAAAATTTAGCATTTCCCATGCTTACTCTATTATTCCTTCGGCTTCGCAGACTTGGGTACACGCTCTTACACATGTCTCAAAGCTTCATCCCGATGAAGCTCCAGCTCTGCGTGAAGGAGCGAAACCATAGCCAGGCACAGATGGATTAGTAGGGGAGAGAATAGTTTGAGGGACGGAACGAACGTGAGTGTTGAAATAATATGCGAGTCTGAATAATTTCGTGGTTATTGAGGGTCAAAAGATTCGTGAAGATGATCAGCCTCATGTACAAACGATTAGTGTTCAGTTTCCCAGGACATGTATAGAATCTGAGGGACTTCGTCGCGACTTGCTCCCTATTCGAGTATGAAAGCGCAGTGCACGACTTCACGACATCACATAAAAACACCGTTTGAAGGTTTATGTTGTTATTCATTTCGCAACAGCTCCTCGAGCTGCCATGTTATTCAGAAAAATGCTGCTGGTAGGCTTCATGCCCAACACTGGCGTTCTAACCTCCCATCCCACACGAAAACCAACCCACAAGGACATCTTGCCTCCCAAACCCCCCTGACCAACGACATAAAACGCCGTTTTAGCGCCAAAGACACCTTGGGTTTTTTCCTCGCGGACAGCTGTCTCCACGCGACTGACAAACTAACAGAAACAAAACGCTAAAAATTGATGGAAGAACATTAAAGTTTATATACAGGTGCAGGAACAAGACAGAGGTTTGGAATGTAGAGGAGGCCGCCTCACAGAGGCAACCCGAGGGTCCGATTACGAGGATCGATTGACCTGCGCCTGCTGCATGCCGGGACTTTGCAGCATCTGCGGGTTCTGAGGTGTAGCGCTCCTGCTCGCCGGACGAGCAGCGTTCATTCCTGGACTACCAGCCTGTTGTCGCGACTGTTGCATCATTCGTTGCTGTTGGACAAGTTGTTGCTGATAGTTCGCTACCGCAGGATTATTGCCAGGCTGGGGACTATTGGCCATGCTGCCGTTCTGCGGGAGGTATTGGTTGTTTCCGATCTGTGGAGATGGGGACATGCCAGAGGAGCCCGCGGCCGCGTTCATCGCCTGTGTTCGTTGAGTTTTAGCCATGGATTTCTGAAGATGCTCTGAAGCCGCCTTTTGGCATTGCTCGTTGGTCCATTCCGGATGCTGTACCTTGTATACGTTCTGCAGGTGCAATATGTTTGGCATATGACCGCTGGAGAGAGGGCGAGAAGGAGTTTGCATGTTGCCATTGCCTTGGTTGGGCCGAGGAGATCCTACGTTGTTGGGTAGTCCGTTCATCGTGGCATTGATGTTCCCGTTTATATTCCCGTTCATGTTCTGGTTGGACATTGAGGCCATCATGTTCGCGTTAGGGATGTTGCTGTTCAAGCCCATTCCTGGCGTCAAGTTGTTGCCCATGCCTAGCTGATGTTGCTGTTGCTGTAGCTGGAACTGTTGTTGCGCACTGTTCGGAAATTGTCCTCGCTGCATAGCCATTTGCATTTGGTTTGGAGGTGCCATACGTTGGCCATTCTGCATGTTGCCCTGCATCTGCGCCTGGGGAACACCGGAAGTACCCATCGGCATGCCGGCCATGTTACCGTTACCGAAGTTGGCCTGCATACCTTGCTGGCCTTGGTGGGCTCGTGCTGCCATTGCTGCTGCGTTCTGTCCCTGCTGTGAGGCTGAATTAGCCATATGAGCTGAACCTGTCGGATTGCCCATGGAGGTTCCATTGCGCAGCATTTGATTGGCACCGTTGGGCATGCCCCCTTGTGCCGCCATCTGAGCCTGCTGTCGTTGTTGCACCATTTGTTGTCGGACTGCCATTTCCTGTTGCTGTTGCCTCAGTTTTAGCTTCTCTTCGCGTTCCCACTTCAGACGACTGAATTCCTGTGGAGTATGAACGGTATTTTTGGGAGGCGCTGGCTCGTGGGCCTTTCGCAATGCAGCAGCCTTCTGAGACTCGGCTTGCTTGTGCGCAGCAGACTCACGCTTTCGCGCAAGCTTACGCATTCCGTCGATGATAGCAAGATAGCGGTTCTCTCGCCGACGCTCCACCCGTATCGGCGTAGTGGTGGGCCTTCTCCGCGGCTGAGCAGGAGCAGCTCCCTGCTGCTGTTGTTGCTGCTGCTGAGCCTGGTATTGCGCGAAAACGGTCTTGTTGGCTTGTTCTAGTCGTCCTTGATAGGTGCGGAAGTACTGCGTCTTAGACATCTCCGCAGGCAGGCCTTCTAGTTGCACCCATCGCTCAAAACATTCCCAAGGCGTCCGCCGACCAGATCCAGACACGAACATGCTAGGTAGCGAGAGCTGCTGCGAAACGAGTGACCAGTTGAATGTGAACTCTTTCACCAGGGATCGGAGCTTCTGGTCTTCTTCCCACAGCCACTGCGACGGAATCCGATGCTCGAAGAAGGCGACCGACGGCATATTAAACTCGGTCGGCGGGCGGAATTGATGAGCGGCCTGAAGACGGTCACGAACGTGCTTGTTCTCTGCATTGAACAGGGCAACGTCAGTCATCTCAGGCGGCAAATCATTTCGGCAGAACAACCTCCGACCAGGTGTGGATGGCATCGAATGTTCCGCCGATGTACCGGACCTGCTTGGGGGCGTCGAAGGCTCGTCCTCTGAATCGTAGTCGTAGCGGCTCCGCTTCCTGGGGGGGCCTCGAATTTGAGAAACCAGCTTTCCAGTCACATACTTTGAGACAGGGAGGATGGGCGGTTCGGCAACAGAGAAGGGATTACCATCACTGGAGCCCTCGAGCATCGGCTCATAGAAAGGAAGTTCGCGGAACATGGTGTCGCTGGCCGGCGTGCGGTGTATCTTCATAACGACGTCGTTGAAGCCCAAAGAGAACAGACCAGTTGGGGGGTTAGCACTGAGTGGGGTGCGAAGTTCGTCCTCGTCTGCAAAAGACTCGGATTCCGTTTCGTGTGCATGGGACTGCACGAGATCGGGCGTGGGCGCGTCGTCCATGTCTTCGTCGTGGTGCTCAACTTGTTTGGCCGCGATTGGTTTGCGCACATTCACGCGCAATGTTGCTCGTTCCTCCGGGCTACTGTTCACATACTTGGCGCACCACTCGGCAAATGAAGCAGCCAAGGCCTCCTTCCACCTCCTTTCCTCTTGGAAGTCGGTTGAAATATTCTTCATTTCTAGCAGGAGTTGGTCATGGTGCGTGAATGGACGCTCTGGTTCGACCGATTTCTGGAGTTGACGCAAAGACCATCGGTTCGCATTTTGCAGCTGGTAAACCCTCTTAAGAATCTTATAGTCTTGGTGTTCCCGGTGCATGGCAAGTGTTCCAGCGGTCGTGACTGTTTTGCGCGCCGATGCTACAAGCTCTTGTAAAGGTATGGATCGTGGTGGATGATGAGCCTGATATTTGAAAAGTCCTTCCAGATAGTCACGACTAGAGTCTTCAGACGCTCCATGAAGCGAAGCGTAGTCCTCATCGTAGGCTTGCAAAGCTTTTGAACCCCGACGGGGTGTTTTCTTTGCGAAGACGACTACTTCTTTCGATCTCGGATCACGAGTCTTTGGACGTGGAGGACTAGCCGATGTCGATAAATTGCTCGAGCGAGGAGTCAGAACAGTCTTAGGCGCTGCCTTCTCTGCTAGTATCTCCGACACAGACTTTTGGCGCATAGCACCAGATGAGACGCGTGTGGTCATACGATCGGGTCGCGAAGGATGCACAGGAGGGCTCCTGGGGTTTGTCGATGTCGGTGCGTCGCCCATCTCAACGTCAAGTTCTGCCGGAGGTGTAGGGTGTGAATCTGCCTCTGCCACTTTGTTCGTTTCTCGGTCAGTAGCTTCTGGATCTACCGTAGATGGTTCCGGCGCCGTCGTCGTTGGTGTGGGTAGCGAGTCTGCCGCAGGGTCCTGAGAGGCGCGAACTTCAACAAACCGCTCGCCAGCAGGTGCAGCATCGCGCGCAATATCTTTGGCGTGAGACATCAAACCAGTTCCTTGTTCCGTGGTAGATCCAGCAAGCCGGCTCTTTCCGTCCCGAGCAAGCCGTATCGCTTGCTCATCCTCTATTTGCTTCTCAATGTCCGGTGTAGGAGACTCTGTACCCCGTGCGCGTTCCCGTGCTTCCGTCATTTCTTTTTGCAATGCGCGCTCGTGGTCTTCCTTGACCTGTTGCGCAGCAGGGTCCAATGATTCGGTAGTTTGGAGAGTGGCTCGAGGGCGTTCCTGGAACGACTCTGTATCGGGACTCGTATCTGGAGAATGATGCGGCGCATGAGGAGTCGCTTGCGAGTACGGGCCTACAGTGGATGATGGCGAGGAGATCAAGTCTGTAGGACCATTTGCGTGGAAGTCGTCCTTCCGTTCCTTTTCGGCAATCTTCTCCAGTTTTCGTTCCGTCTCATGCAGTCTTGCTTCTTGGACATCTTTCGGTGGCAAGTGAACAACCTGTGGTGCCTTCGGCTTGCTCTCAGCAGTGGCAGCTTCGTCCTTGAGGTCGACGTCTGGTGTGTTGACAGCACTGGGAGCAATGGACGGTCCATCAGAGACAGAAGCATCTACGCCTACTGCATGCTGCACAGCTGGTGCGGGTGAAGTTCCGTTTGAAGATGCGGCACGGGCGTCATCAGCGATGTTGTTTGCTACTTGGTTGCCTGTATCTGCAGCAGTAGCTGGCGATGATGGACCAGTACGTGAAGCCGGCGACAACGATTTGACGGCGTGGGTGGGATCCTTTTGCGTCGTAGGTTTGGTCGGAGGGAGCGGTTGTGTTGCAACAGACGGTGAGGCAGACGCGGCACGCAGCTGGTCCTCCAGGCTAGGTGCACCAACGATGGAAGACTGCGAAGACTTGGGTAATACAGGAAATGGAGGTTTCAAAGGAGCTTGAAAAGGCAGAGTAGATGGTAGCGGTGGATGCTGTTCGGAATTGTCGTTAGGCCATGGCAGAGTCGCGTCGTCGAAGCGTCGTCCTCTGCAGACACAAGGCAGGTCAGTGGAATGGAACGACGACAAAACACCGTATATTGGTGGCAGCAACATCAAAACTGAATGATGGATGTCGCGGATAGTCTTCTTACATTGAAAGGTTGTTCTCTTCGAGGAAGCTTGCCTCGTTTTGGCCGGGAGGGTTATTATACGGCCAGTCATTCTCTTGGGGCGGACGGTTGTCCGCGACGATCTGAGTGTACTTGAAGAGGGCCCTCAGTCCCCCGAGGCGCCGCGCCTCACATGCCCTAACCATCAAGTCAGCCAACATGCAACGCGATAAGTCCACAACAACGCGATATCAAAACAATCGAAGCGATTTTTCTGGCGTCGCATGCTGCAAAGAATCGTTTTGCATGCAAGGCGACAGTATTAGACCGTGACGCGCGACTTACAGGATATCACTTTGGTGTTCTCGTTGCAATGCGAGGCGCGCACTGTCGATGGACATATGGTTGCCGTAGTCCGGTGGCCGACATCCGTTATTCACGAGTGTCGCCAATGTGATGATTTGTGGAGGTCGTGGAGCGCGTTGGTTGATGGATATGTTGTTGGCAATGCCTGGACTTGATGGGGTTGACCTGCGCGCCAGGAGAGGAGGGAACCGCTTCGCTGAGCCCCGGTCGCAAGGTTGCTGCACTTGGAACGGGAGTGATAAGCTTCGCGCTAGCCGAGTACGTCAATGCGCTTTTCAAAATTTCCTTGCAGCTTGCACTTTCCCGTCCATCAACTTGATGCATTCAACAATGGCGAAGAGAAAGAGGGAAAATGCCGGCCAGGTCAGTGCGGCGAAGGCGCTGAAGACGAGGAAAGCGGTCGACGAAGATCCCGCCGCGCCCAAAAAAGCTGCAGTCGTCAAAGCTAAGGAAAGCGCGACTAATGGCACGGTAATAGCGAACAAGAGCAAGGCAGCTACAAGCTCTGCGCCGGCAGAAACAGGCTCGGAAACAGAGACGACGACTGTGCAAATTATCACTGGCTCATATGAACGCGTCTTGCATGGATTCGCTGCGACAATACCGCGCAGCCTCACCACCGGCCAGCAGGATGCCTCGAAAGAAGACGCCGAGAAGCCCAAGGTCGATTTCACAGACACATTCTTGTTTAACGCGCATGCTTCCGCCATCCGATGCTTAGCTCTCTCTCCGTTGTCTGAAGAGACCTCGAAGGTTATGCTGGCTACTGGCAGCACAGACGAGCGCATCAACCTGTACTCGCTGTCCACTGCACCACCAGTCATTTCAAAGTCGCAACCCAAGCTACCTTCACTTAATGGCGCCTCCATTACGGAAAATCCCAAAAACAAGGAACTTGGCACTCTTCTCCATCATGCATCCAACATCACAGCCCTCCACTTCCCGTCACGAAGTAAGTTGTTGAGTGCAGCAGAAGACAGCACCGTAGCAATTACAAGGACACGAGACTGGACAGTACTCTCAACCATCAAGGCCCCCATACCCAAGCCACAAGGAAGACCCAGTGGAGATACAGCCGGACCAGGAGAAGTACCTTCAGGAGTCAATGACTTTGCCGTGCACCCTACCGGCAAACTCATGCTTTCGGTAGGAAAGGGCGAGAAATGCATGCGTCTCTGGAACATGATGACGGCGAAAAAGGCAGGCGTTCTCAACTTCGACAGGGAAATCCTCACTGCGGTTGGCGAAGGACGCTTCGGATCTGGAGAGGGTCGAAGAGTTGTTTGGGGCAAGGCAGGCGAAGCGTTCGCAGTGGCATTCGAGCGCGGTATTGTCGTGTTCAACATCGACTCAAAACCTACGGCAAAAATTGCTCCAACCCCGAGGACAAAGATCCACCAGATGCACTATTTGCCGTCCGAATCGCACCAGTCAATCTTGTTAGTGTCGACAGAAGATGGCCGTGTGCTGCTCTACGACACCACCGATACATCAACAGCGACGAATGAAGGCACCACCGAGAAAGTGACCAAGGACGACATTCCTCTCAGCAGACTAGTGGCACAAATTGGAGGTCCCGGTGCTGGTATCAGTGGCCGTGTCAAGGATTTCGAGATCCTCCCAATCTCGGCGTCCACCTTTATTGTGATCACAGGTAGCAGCGATGGTACGATACGCACATGGTCCCTGGACATCAAGGACCTGGAAGTCGACGACAAGGCCGGAGAAGGTACGGGTTTCACTGCAAAGCAAGTTGGCAAGCTGCTCGGAACCTACACAACTGGCACCCGAGTTACGTGTTTGAAAGCTTTCATTATGACCGGAACACCAGACGCAGAAGAAGATGAAGAGATGCTGGACAAGGAGGAAGCGTCCAGCAGCGATGACAGCGAATGACGTACTTGTAAATGATACCACATCGGAAAATTTGTAGTAAAAGCATACGGAAAAGGGCGCAAGTAATCTCAGGCCTCGGCCATTTTAACCCATCCTCTTCCTGACCAATCCTGAGATCCGATCAAACGCTTCCCCTCTCAGTCTAACAATCTCCAAGAACTGCTCCTTTGTTGATCCTCCAACTGTTCCAGGAAAGATATCGTTCTCGTTAGCCTCCAGACCAGCCCATGTCTCCTCCACGAACTCATCTAGGGACATCCCGAAAGATCGGCCCGCTGACTTTCCCATCCCCACGTCATGCAGCTCCGACTGTACAGGTCCTGGACTGACGTGCTGAACATGAATGTTGGTGTCGCGAAGCTGTTCACGCAGACACATGATGAACGCGTCCAAGGCGGCTTTGGACGCCGAGTAAGCCGGCAGAGCAAAGACAGGAATTAGGCTGACTGGTGTGCCAGTAAATATGAACGAGCTTGGTGTGGATCGAGAAAGAAGGTGGGGAAGGGCGGCGTGGACAATGGACACGAAAGAAGTGAAGTTGATGGTCATCTCGCGCTGGAAGACGGAGAGGTTGACAGTGTCGGGACGGGTGAAGTTGGCGCCGGTCTGTGTTCCAGCGTTGAGGAAGACGCTATCTATTGTTGGGTATGTTTTGAAAGCCCTCGAGGGTGTTAGATTGAGGTCAGGTACATGCGAACGATGCTTACTCATTGATAAAGGTTGGAATTTCATCGAGCTTCGCGATGTCAAAGGCGATGCCAGATGCCGTCTCCTGGTCGTGCTTCGCGACAAAGTCTTCGAGACGCTCTTGTCTTCTGCCGACAGCGGTGACCTTGACGCCGTTCGCGATGAAGTGGTCTGCCATAGCTCGGCCGATGCCACTGGTCGCACCGACAAGGAGTACGTGTTTGTATGGGAAAGACATGGTGCTCGATGTTCTGGTTCAGTGTTTGGTGATAATCTTGAAGCTACCAGGCTCATTATTTATATATGTATCTCTTGCTCTTTCCCTTTTGCACTAGCGTTGAAAGCCGTAGCATGCACGACCTGTGTGCTCAAAACGGTTAGCACATCAAACGAAATCATCTCACCGGCACCCAGTAATGTTCGAAGCGGTGTCCACACATCACTCGCCAGACACATCAAACCCAGCGTAGCGTCATGGTTTTCTGACCCGTGCACAACCCTCGCATAAAGGTTGGAGCCGATAAGCTCACGCTCAATGGAATCGGTATTGAGAATGCTGCGCTAACCTCGCAAGTGGGCTGGAATCAACGCCGCTGAGGTTGCGTCGACATGCATGCTACCTTAGGTTTAGCTGCAGTCAGCTTAATTCCGTCGTTTATCTCCATGCTGCACCATCGACGTGAATGCCATACTGTTACGTCGACGAGTTCCTCGACCCGGATAACACTTCGATTTGCTTGCCAGTGCCACGTGTGTCCAATGACGTTTCGGGGAAAGCTATCGAAAGCTTGTCAACGATGTAGAGATAGGAGACTGAAGGTGAGCACCACTGTGGCTGTGCTGCATTTTGTCTGCTGCATTTTGTCAGCTACGAGAAGACTACATCGAGCTCTTGCTATCGCACTCAAAGTCTAGCAATACCGTGTATAGCTTTAGGTCAATGGATTGGTTATCTGCGGTTACATCCTGGTCATTTCCTGTCGTAGTTGACACCAGGCATTATAATTCAGTTACTGACCAAATCAGTGCGATCTCAAGAAGCCATTCTGCAGCTCATGCATCCGTGTTGGGGAGCGATGCTCAGGATACCGCGATACGAATGCGATTCGTATCGATGACCAAACTGACTTCATCCGGGCCAAGGCACTTGCCCGAGCGACTATTTCGCAGAACAAGAAGCCCAAGGCCCCTTTGAAACTGCGGCACTTACCCCAGGATCTTCAGGTTCTCGGACGAGAGATTTTCTTCGCCAACTATGTCTCGGACTTCAGCCATACATGGGACTTTCTCTTCTCATACCTGGATCCTACATCCACACCTGAACATCTGTCGTTGGGTATTGATGCAGTTAGCCTCGCATTTCTCTCCCATCAAGTTGGCTCGCCTACTGCAAAAGAAATGGGAACCCGGAAATATATCGAAGCACTGAGAAAGATTAATAAGGTAGTGCAAGATCCAGAAATGGCAGCCAAGATGTCTACTCTCGAGTCCGCGCTCCTACTGGACCTATTCGAGAAGATGATGGTATCAAATGCACAGATCAATGCATCACGACATGCTCATGTTGAGGGAGCCTTGGCTCTTGTGAAGCTGCGAGGTGTCGAACACTTTCGACAGGGTCCTGAATTACGCGCTCTCCTTGGACTTTCCCTCAACGCAACGATATGCTCGCTAAGCACAGGTCGTGCAATACCAGACGAGGTCCGCCAGATCCGAAGGCATGCTGCGCAATTTATCGACACATCACACCCTAAGTGGAGACTTAGCGACTGCATACTCGAAGTCACCAACCTACCTGAAGAACTACGAGACATGTCACCGCGCAATAGAGTAGCCCGCAACGCTTCATTGGACCGTAGGCTCGAGACTGTGGCGCTTGAAGCTGGCGACGCGTGGTCATACGAACGTAAGTTTGTCTCCGGCCATGATCAGCGAGCATTTGTTCCCGACGGCTTCTTCCCTTTGTACGATGTATATCCCAATCGGACGATCACACAGATGTGGAACACGCTTCGAGTGACACGTATACAGCTCTGCGAGGACATTATCGAAGACTGCGCATTTCTCGACGATGCTGAGGAGCTCCAGCGAGCCAAACAAGTCATCCTCGAGATGACACGCGAAATTTGTGCTGCCTGTCCACAAATGACGAACTGCTCTTTCGCTGCACGACATAAGCTTCCGGATGGAGCAATTCCAAATGCGCACCATACGCATACCATGTCGCATATCCTTGATGTCTACATCGTTATTTTTAGCCTCTATTTAGTTGCCTGGGCACAACATTGCCCTGCAATGGCGAAGAAATGGGCCATCGGACAACTTGAGCATATCGCAGACCACTTCGGTATCAAGGAAGCCGCAAACATCCTTGGAATTTTGCGTAAGCAACAGGGTGGTGGAACTGGAGATCCGTGGTACGCATATATCTTTCTTGGGTGATTTGTATTTGGCTGTCAACTTACAAGGTTGACCGTAACAGCACATACTAACCTTCTTCCTTAGGGATACCGGTCCATGGTACGTGTACAAAATCCTCGGGAGTCACGCCTTCGCAGCGAGCTAGATGAGCGTTTCGGAGTAGGACCCTGGATGATCGCCGTTCACATGTTAAGCTTCTGTTGTGCGATGTCGATCAGCCGCACAACTTTCGGGCACACCCAATACGTCCGACTCCACCATCGGTACCCAAAGTTATCCAGGACATCAGATCATCCATTCGGAACTTTAATCAGCATGTGCCACATGTCGCGGCTCGGATGCATCGAGTGTCTCATACATGTGGAACCGGCGGTACCTCCCGGTGGTCTGGACAAATCACCGTGAAACAGCCACGCAAACACGACACCACAGACGCCACAAAAGCTAAGGTTACACCACATCCGCGAAACACAGTGTGAGATCTCACCTAAGATTCGGAAAGTTAAATGCCAAATAAGCTTCTCTGTTCAAGGCTTCACTGGCGTGCAACGCACGATGGCTGTGCAAAAAGCTTGTGGGT
Organism: Parastagonospora nodorum SN15; assembly: GCF_000146915.1. Lineage (NCBI taxonomy): Eukaryota > Fungi > Ascomycota > Dothideomycetes > Pleosporales > Phaeosphaeriaceae > Parastagonospora > Parastagonospora nodorum. Next base: position 949,294 of record NW_001884553.1, read on the forward strand.
CAGACACATGAGGTATTGGAAGAGGAATATCATGGCGATCCGAATCTCAACAATGCGAAATAAGGATGCCTTTTCACAAGTACTTCAGGCCGTCCTGACCATATTGAGGTCCTCCACGCTGAGCGTCGAACCGTCATCATTTCCAAGAGCTTTATACAGCCCCTTCACCATTAATCGCTAATCCTAATACTCCCTTCAAAATGAACGCCTCAGCAACAATCCGTGCCTCATACATCCGGCAAACACGCATGTCCTTTGCGCCACCACCACGCCCCCTCAGCATTCCCTCCACAATCAACGATCTCGCGCCCCGCCCCGCTCAGAGCGATAAACTAGCAAGCGTACAAGTCATAAATCACATTGAATACCGCGAACAATGCTTCTCTGAGCGTACCACTTCACACATCCACTTTGACCTCGAAAAGAACGCCGACACAGACCAAGCCTATATCGACGACCGCTACCTCGAATTCGAACCGCCGTTCAAGATCAAACTCAAGAAACTCTTCACCACCTTTCCGTATCGCGATCCCATCTACCTCGTCGCCCTGATCTTCCTGCTCGGCTCCGTGGACCTGGTGATGAACGCTTTCTTCGACCTGTTACCGCGCGCCATCCCATCTACCGCTTTCGAGACTGAGGAAACAGTCGCGGTACCGACGACGGTGCTTGTTGGCTCGATCTTCTTCTTCGCAGCGGGTATTTTGGATACATTTGGTGCGCTCAATGCGGATGCTGGGACGCTTGTGACGTCGAAGACGGACCCTAATAGAGTCGTGTTTAAACCTGCGCTACTGGGGTCTGCAGAGTTTCAATGGTTGCCGTCGAAGAAGAAAGTGCTGGACTTGACGCTGAATAATCTCGCGTTTCAGGCGGGGTTGATTGTGCTGTTTGGGGGTGTGGTTTTCATGTTTGCGGGCATTGTCGATTTCCCTGGTGTTGTGCGAGAGGAAGGGAACCCGTCTTTCGGGTTGATTGTATTTGGGCCGCAGGTCATTCATGGGGCGTTGTTCTTCGTGGCGAATGTTATGTTGGCCGTGTCGGAGCAGGATAGCTGGTTTCGTCCGAAATTTTGGGATGTGGATTGGCAAGGCGCGTTTCTGAATGCAGTTGGGGGGTTTGGATTCATGGTCGCGGGACTCTTCTTGTTCCAGCGAGACGAGAAGAACGCGGGCGTTGCAGCACTTATTGGAAGCTGGGCTTTCCTAATGGGCAGCGCGAGTCGCTTGTGGGTGGTGATGGAAGTGTGGTAGAAAAGTCATTAGATGTATTCATAACTCATGCTTCTGAGAACCCAGACCCAAACTCCAAACTCCAAACTCTATAAAGACGATTCGCTCAAGCACAACTCACACACCCCTCAGGACACTCCACCTCCACGCCCTCCAGCACAATCGGCTTACTCTCCTTACTCGGCACATCCTCCTCATCCTCACTCCCCAGCGCCGAATCACTCCTCCGCGCCTCCGTCTCCTCTTCAATATACGCATACTCACTGCGCCACTCACACAGCATCTTACTCGTAACATTACTGCCCCCACACAGCACAACAACAACCTTATCCTCCGGCCTCACCGGCCTGCCCAGCGCCTTCTCCAACCGTCCATCATAGCACAGCGCAACATTAATTCCGCACGCCAACTCCACCATAATCCTCTCGTCGTCGGCGAGCCGCCAACACCCCATTGCCGCCTCCGCATCAGGCAAAACAACACTGCGCACATTCTTGCGCTGCGCAAACGCAAACGTCTCAGGCGTCACGCGCGCGCACCCCAGACTCGTCGCCTGCGACGTAATCTTGTCGAGCGTAACAAGCTCGCGCGCGTGCAGCGACGTAGCGAGGCTATCCGCGCCCGCCGTCTCCATGGCAAGCACCGTCGTTTCCATGTGCAGATCGTCCATGGCCTGGCAGATGCCGTTGATCAGACCGCCGCCACCGACGGAGCAGATCAGGACGTCTGGGTCGGGCAATTGCGCGGCAATCTCGTGCATGACGGTGGAGTTGCCGGCCCAGATGTCTGGGTGGTCGAAGGGCGGGCAGTAGATTGTTGATGTTTGGGCCTGCGGAAGTTAGTGGTGATGGAGGAAGGGGGGGGGGGGGGGGTGGAGACGCACGTATGGCATAACGTGTTCGCGCAGATAGGCGTCTGCGTCGCGCCAGGCGGCGCCGTGTTGAATCACGTCGTAGGCGCCGGCGGCGGCGCAGCTTGGTGACCATTAGGGATGCTGTGGCTGTGGGGACGACGACGGTGCAGAGCAGGCCGAGGGCGCGAGCGGAATGGACAGCAGCGAGGCCGGCATTGCCGCCGCTTGAGGCGAAGATGTGAGGCTTGGAGCCTGGTGGGAGTTCTCCGAGGCGCTTGAGGATGTAGTTGCCGATACCTCTTGATGGATGTTAGATTTTGGCTTGGTCTGTATGGTGAATGGGATGCTTACCGTGACTTGAATGATCCAGAGGGTTGGAGGTTCTCCAGCTTGAGGAATACTCTGCTTCTACGATTTAGAATTCCCTTATCTTAGATTGGGTGGTGGTGTGGATGGGCAGTGTAGAGGGGGCTGAGATGTGTAGGGGAAGTGTGACCGTACCATCCCGCTGCTTCAGACAAAGCATACGACTCCCGCAAAGGAGTCTCAACCCACGGGCATTGTTGGCCCTCTTGCTCAGTGTGGTACTCTTTGACCGCCATGTTGATGTGTCGTGAAATGCTAGAATGAACAAGTATGATATCGAAGGAAGACGAACACTAAAGAGCAGAAAACCGATATGAATTGTGGCAAAGTCGTCGATACTACTTTTCAATCCACGAGCAGCCAACCTTTATCACAATACTAAACTTTCCACCAAACTCTTATCAGCTCCGCACAAGCCCGCAACCCCAGAAGTCATTGCCCGTTGCACACTCATCTTCCGTCGGGGAACTCGTACCCACCAGACCGACTCGACGGTCTATTACCCTATAGTTGGCTCGAATTACCCTATAGATACTCGATAACGACATAATCCTGGATACTGCGACAGCAGAATGACACAAGCATGAGACGCGACTAGCATCCTCGTACCCATGGTTACGATTACCTGTTGCGGTTATCTGCGGCGATGGGTTCTGCCGCACCTCACCGCCCTGGGGTATCGCGCTGGCTTGGCGCGTTTTTGCCTATCAAGGGCGGCATGGACAGGGTCGCGCTTGAGTGGATGCAGAAGGTTGATCCAGCTGTTACAGTTTCGAGAATGACTCGGGATAACGGGGATGATGGGATTCTTTCGGGTGTTTGGTGGAGAAGTATCGTCGATGCTTTGCGGGGTTGACGCTACGAGAAAAGTCCAGACAGTGACTGAGGCTGCATCATGTGGGTAAGTTGTAGGCCCCATAGGCCTCTAGACTGGCTTGCTGTACTGAGCGCATTTGAGGCTGTTACAAAAACTCGCTCCACGTGCTCAAGGCATGCATACAGCTCGTCTCACAGCGCTATTATTTCCGAATGCAAGCTTTCCAAGACACCGAAAAACTCCAAGACACCGAAGAATGCCAGCGGGGTATCAAGGTGCTCCGAGTTAATCCTATCGTAACTCCGACGTAATGCCTAAGCTGCAGCCTTAGGCTGTTCCAAGAGGCCTTTTCTGAAATTCCAATAATTTGCCCGGATGGGGTCATACTTGGTCGCCAATAGGGTGAGCGCTTTCTCGGCTTCGTCCTTGTTATTCTCTTCTTCGGCATAGATGTCAGCTAGCAGGTCGAGAGCGTGGCTCGAGTAGACCTCGTCCGGGCTGTCCAGATCAGCGAACTCGAGCGCAAAGTCCTTGATAGTTGATTTGGGGAGCTGGGCAACTCGAAGAATGCCGGAGAGATAGTTCCACGGACTCTGGTTCTGTGGTGCTTTGCGGATAGCTGCTTTGGTGTACCTGGCGCATGGTTAGTTGACTGGTACCATGTCCGAACCTAACATTGACATACTCGATCTCACGCTTTGCAAGGTCCTCACTCGGCTTGCCATCACGACCACCAGCTACAAGGTAGTACCGATGATTCCAAGCCGAATTGTTCCTGACATCTGCCTCGATCATCTCCGCCGTCCACTCCAGCTCTTCAGGCTTGTCGAACAAGTCGAACCTCTTCACCAGCCACTGCCTGTAGCTCCAGACATGATAGTTCTTCGAGTCCTGCTCCAACATAGTACTTATAAACTCTGGTTCGCCCTCGACCGAGCCCAGCGCGTCAATGATGGTGTGTCGGTGGTGCCAGATTTGGTAATTCTTGAGGTGCTTGAGGGCAGTCGGGTTGAGCCATGCGATCTCGTCCTGGAGCGAGATGCCGAGTTCGGATATCGTTTTCGCGCGGTACAGCCTGATATAGTCAGTACATATGTTGTAGTTCTGTGCGCGCGTCGCTGGACTCCTCCGCGTTCGCCGCAACCTCCGATCGCGTGCAACTCACCAAACAGTGTAATGTGCGGGATTCATGCTAATGATGTGCTCTGTGAGAGCCAGAACCCTGTCGCTGAACTCGTTCTTCGCCATGACTGCGCGCAGATATCCCATGGCCTGGCTGTATTCCTCCGTGTATGCAATCGCCGCGAGTGGGTGCAAGCCGCCGTCATCTTGCGGGAGTGGCTCAATGTCCGCCCATGCCTCGTCATCGTCGTAGTATTTCGGCATTCTCTCTTTCTTCTTAGGCAACCGTGGAATTCGCTTGTTCCCGGTGAAGAATGCGCGCAAAATGTGGTATGGCGAGAGGAATAAGACCAAGAGGCAGTCGCGTATGAAGTTGAAGGCGAACATGGTGGGGTGCGACATTCAAGAGCATCACGCTTGGCGGAAACGATGCTTCTTTGAGTAATATTGCTGAACAATACTAACGGATGCAGCAAACGCTGCTCGCCGGACATGTGAATGGTCTCTTTCGTTCATATTGTTCAAGAATATTGGCTGTTCTAATATCTTGACCGAGGTCCTGACGAAAGGCGAAGGGACTTATACTTCAGCGCGTCATTTGACTCCATAGCAATCATGTCATCTAATTAGGCCTACAGTATATTCTAAACTCTCACAAATTCATAGTGACCGTCATGCTATTCGAGTGCACTAACAAGACTGGCGGCAGACCCTGGCACAGCACCTCCAAATCACTGATATACTTTACACTCTCGCTCTCGCTGTCGCAGGTACCCTCTACTGGACTAGGTAGCGTGGTGAACACTACCGCTGTGTCCTCTGAATGCTGTCGAATCAGCTCATTCAGAATCAAATGTTGGGCACGGCACGGTAAGTCATTGAAGGACAGCGGGATGGCTTGTTGCGCAGGGAAGCCAGATGCGGGTGAGCTGGTGTAGGTAGGGAGAGGTGTCGCGGAGGACAAGGGGCTATTTGGCGTAGACGTTGCAGGCTGTGAAGCGCTGGCTGCGAGCTGCGCTGGACCCATCGGGGCGTCGGCGATTGGGTCTTTCTTCTTTGTTGCTGGGGAAGGGGTGTCTACAAACATGATGGAGGGGCCGGGAGCCTCTTGTGCTGCAACTGCTGTTCGTGGAGTCGGATTGGAGGTGAATTTTGGCGAAGCGTTCTCGCTCTTTGGAGGTGGCTGGATAAGCCTGCCATGCGACGATGAAGACAGCTGCGATGTTGAACTGGCTACGCTGCGTGTCTTCTTTGTTCTCCTTCCAGACTTTGAAACAACTGTATCAGACGCCATCACACCTGGATGTGGCCTGAGGGGTGTCACGGACTCGACCGTTGGTCTTTCTGGGTCTATCGAACCGCTTTTCGGCGAGCCTTGTGCGCTTTTCCACATAGCTTTTCTGAGATCCAGTTTCCGAGAGAAGAACGGCGATCCAGATCCAGCTATGGTTGTTTGCGCTCTCTTCATGAGTGACCCAGGCCGCTTGCGTCTAGGTCCATCACTCTCGTCTGAAGATGCATCTAGGTCGTACTCGTCAAAGTTACTGCCGCTGATTGCCGCCTCACTTTCCGAAGCTACAGCTTCATCATCAGCATCATCTTCTTCAGATTCCGAGGACACGTGGGAATCGCTGTCGCTCCCAAGCATGAGGTCTGCTGACAGCCTTTGACTGCGAAGTCCGAGTGTTGCACCAGCCTCACTGAGATCACCCACTGAAGCTCGACCTTTCGCCCTTCGAAGCATCTTCTGTAGTGCAGAGAAGCGCTTCGGCCTCGATTCTCGTCTCCCGTGCTGAAAGGTGGCAGTTGGCCACTGCGTGATGGCTTCAAGAATGTCTGTAGCCTGTGCGAATTCTTGACTTGAGCTCAGAGTTGTTGGTTGCCGAAGACGTTTGATGTCTTGCCACCAACGTTCGTCTTCGAGGGAGTAGTCAATGTCTCGGGCTGCTTGGTCCAGGTCGCCATCATCCCTGCCATTGACAATGACCTCGTACATCTTCAAATCGCCATTGGCGAGCCAGAATACGAGAACCGTAGCCTCGATTCGTAGGTTCTTCAGTAAGGATATCACACGTTCGCGTTCCTCATCAACATCCGTCTCGTACTCTACAAATACGCAGACTCTCAGCTTATACATGCGCTTCCAAGATGGCACAGTATGCAGTATGCACCCAAGCTGTAGGATCAAAGTGTATGTATCAAAGTTAGTTGTCAATACATTCTTCCGACTCGGCTCATCTCCGGCGGTGCCAATCTCTGATGACATCTGTATAGGCCATAGGTCGATAAAGCTCTTCGATGAATCCTCGGTTTCTGTACTAGGCAAACCAAGCAAATTAAGCGTTCTCTGTCTTACGTTGGGCCTCGCTGTGGGAACTTCAAGCTCATGGAAGCCCTTCGCCACAGCAACGTTCGCTTGCAGCCGTAGAACTAAATCTTCGACGACTGTGACATAGCTCTTGATTCCGATAGCGTCCTCTGGTTTCATTGCATCGGTAGGTAGCGTGCCTTGGCTATGACCTTTCTGTCTCTGCCTGGCTGCTGCTTGGATCGCTTTGCGAGATGTTGAATGGTTGGTGGCCTTGCTGGACGGTCTCGATGGCTGAGGAGAAGGAATATGATTATATGGCTGATTTTGCCTTAGTTCAGGCAGGTTGTAAAATCCCATGACAACAATATTTGGTCGCATGCCACCGAGTCCAGCGCCTAAGACAAGATTGCGAGCACCCCACTCTACCGCAGGGGAAATCGCAATGTTGACAAAAGCTTTGATCCGGGAGAAGTCAATGTATTTGGTCCAAGATTGTTGTTGTCTTCTAGCCTCTGGTACAGCCTCGGCGAAGTTGTTCGTTACGATAACGTGCCCAAGGACAAAGAGACCGCCCTTCTTTAAAGAATTACAGAACTGAATCAGCTTGTATTGCCGTCTCGGATCGTTGACAAGAAGCAGGATCTGCGGCCTCCAGAACTTGACATGCTCTTGGCGTAGCCGTAGTAGGTACTTGCGAACTTGGTGGTATATGAGGCCTTGGCTGACATCGCCCCATGGTTTGGGCGGACTTGTGTAGTGAATTAGCATAAACACTGCCATCAGCAAGACCACACAGCCAGAAGCATAAACACCATCAACAAAGAACATGGTTGCACCACAAACTACTGTTCCAAGAGCAGCCGTCTGTACGCTGAAGAAATGGAACGAAGGCCGAAAGTTCGGTGCCGACCCAAGCTTCAACAGGAAGCAAGCGAGGTTGGTGACGAGGAAGGTCATTAGGTACTACATGCCTAGTAAGTCTACAGAGAAGAAAATAGGGGGTTTCCTCCAGTTGTTGGGTAGAGATAGATGGCAGAGAGAAATACTTACAGTCATCGTAATAAACGAGGCGATCTGATTAATGTCGGCAAACATGGTAACCTGCGCAATCATGTACGTGATACACACAGCGAATATAGGTTCATCCGCCTTCTTCGTCCCCTGTCCAAATATGGACAGTCCAGGAATGAGATGATCACGAGCGAGTGCTTGTAATAGCTTCGCAGATCCGATTACGCCCATGAGCACCGAGAAGAGTGACGTTGCGAGTTCTCCGAGCAGAATGATGATGCCAGATATGTTTGTCTGTGGAAGATTAGTCGGAATGCTTGATGTGTGGCATATAATCACGCTGAACGTGCTCATTCATAGTTCTTCAGATCATCACTTACAAGCTGGATCACATTTGTGTTCTTGTAGAAGGTTTCGCGACTTATGGATGCTGCGAGGGCAAATATAACCATGGTATAAAGCAAGAAAGTCAGTCCTAGCCCGTACAAAGTTCCCTTGGGGATGGCTTTGCTAGGGTGCTTCAAATCGCCTGACATACTAGCACCACTTGGAAGACGTTAGTTGCTGCTTTCGTTTGCAGTGTGCCACTTACGCAAGAATTCCTCCCGTTGCAGGAAACAGAATGCCAAAGAGATCTTGAAAGCTCTCATGTCCCTTGACAGCGCTGCCAGCAGCGCCTTTGGTAAAGTGAGGAAGTAAATTGTTACGGAAGGTGTCCAGACTGAAACCCGTGAAAATGATGGTCTCTTTGACATCCACAAATGGTTTTCGTATTGCGGCAGATAGCGGTATACTGGCAATGGCAACGAGCAAGGCGATAAGTAAGCCATTACTGGCACGCGCAAAGAGGCCACTCCCTGCCAGGCAGACGAGCGTGCAGATAGCAAGGACGATGGTAGCCCAGAGGAATTGGAACCAGTAGCTCTGTGGTACCCATTGGCCCATTGCACCCTCGCGTTCACCAAAGTTGACCATGAGGCAATCGACCAATCCGACAGCGTTCAGACTAGTACTGAACACCGTTCCGAGATAGAAGACTATACCAATGGCTCCACCGAATTCTGGACCCAGGGATCGCGAAATTAGGTAATATGCTCCACCGCCACGGACTGTACCATTCGTTGCAATTGCAGAGATAGACATGGTTGTCAGAAGGTTGATGGCGTAGCAAGCCATCAACATACCCATCATGCCTATCAGCCCGGCTTGTCCCAGGATGAAGCCGAAGCGCAAGAACATGAGAATGCTCAAGACGTTGAGGGTCACAGGCACAAAGACACCTGCAAAGGTACCCAGCTTGCCATGACCACCGACTGGCCTTGGAAAAGCTCCTGGCCGTGGTTTTGAAGCTTCACTGGCCGAGTGCTGCTTGTCATGTTGACTCGATGATGTGCCACCGAGCGTGGGCAGCGAACGACTCAATCTCCTGAACCAAGATTTGAATGATTCTTGCTGGGAGACCGTCTCTTGCGTATCAGCGATGGCTCCATGGTAGGAAAGGCCATCTGGCGGTGGCTGCTGAGCATCTCCATGGAGAAGCGGAGTGTCCTCGTCAGCAGGGGGTGAGTGCTGTGCAAAAGAACGTCGGTGCAGGCGTTCGTTGTCGTCCCGTGCTGTGCGGGCTGCGAAGTTGGAATGGGTTCTGGTCGGCAGGCGCCTTATCGTCTGCGCGCCATCACCTGCATCTGTCATGTTCCGGGCAGATATGCGGCTGTTCTCCGGTACGAGGCGATGCTGCGCTTATCCGAGGGTCCAGGGTGTTGAAGGTGTTTGGCTGGTGCTGTGGCTGAAATAGCGTCCTGTCAGGCGACTGCCCTGCGTGAGGTGAGACATGAAGACAGCAACGGAGAGAAGTCACAATTATGATTCAAGCGCTCTAAGCGATGACGAAGCCCGGCCATCATGGCGCTGTGGAGGGCTTCTGCTCACTTGGCGGTCTCAACTGGGCACCCTGCAAGCATCGTGACCAGGACTCCCGCGCACATGCCCCACGCCGCCAAAGGCTCCAGCGAATGACCTCAGAGCCGATGCACAGTCCTCCTCGAAACGGCTTTTGCGCTGCCCAAGGTTCCGTTGTTTCTATCTCCATTTCTCCTGCTCTGGAAACTTTGCGGTTTTTTTGCCAGAAGGCTCTTCGTCCCCATCTTTGTTTCGTTGCTGTATGAACTCCTTCTGTTGAGTTCGATATAGTTTGTGCCATCTCGGACGCTCTTCCGCCGACGTTAGACATCGATAGCCGAGCCTTGATAGCTCGCGGTAGACGCGCCTTCGACGTACAGAATGGCAGGCAAGCAGCCAGAACCGTCCCAGCCGCAAGCGGTGCCTTCGTCGTCGCGAGATTCTGGTCGCAGTTCGCCCGCAGAATCTCAACGCGAACGTGCAGACAGCATTGCACGACTGGGCTCTCCCGTGCCTTCCACCCAGATTGGCTCACCAGCTGTCCGCCAAATACCAACACCAGCCCAGCTCGACGACTCTCCCGCAATAGAGTCGCCCCTGCCCGGCCGCTCCGTCCCACAGTCGCTGCCCGGGCCAGCCGAATCGGCCCTCTCGTCAGCGCTCAAGGAGTCATTCGGCAGGAGCCCCCCACGCTTCGGTCCAGCACCAGCGCGGCCGCTGTCTCCCTCGACGAAAGAGCCCTCGATACGCGCACCCCCAAGCCACTTTGGTTCCTACGATGGCCGTGGCCGCTCTCCCGTGCCCTACGAAGACCCCGAAATCGTGCGCAGACATTTGGTCGGACAATACGCGTCTCCCAGCCGGTCGAACCGTGGGTTTGCAGGCGAGGATGATACTCAGTCGAACGGCAGGCGTGAGGAGGAAGAGGAAGACGAGGAGTTCTCGAGCCTGCAACTCCAGGGCGGTGACATCACGCGCCAGATCTACAGGTGGAGCGAGCAACAACAACGCGAGGAAGAGGCAGGCAGGATGCAGCGGAGCAAGAGTTTCCACGAATCCCGGCCACGCCCAGACGAGCATGTCCTGAACATCGAGTCCATCAGGCAGCCCGGAGGCTTTCGACGCAATTACCTGCGGAGAGCTGCTGGTAGTCCCTCTCCAGCACCAGGTCCCTCCGGCTACGGATCCATCCACCAGCCTCGACAACAGCCCCAGGTCTTCACAAGCAACTTCTTGGAGTTCCTCACTTTGTATGGCCACTTTGCAGGTGAATCTCTTGAAGAAGACGATGAAGTGCTGGGTCCAGACGAGTACTTCTCTTCGGACGCACTAGACTCTGGAGAGCACTCAGAAGACGAGGCGCGAGAGTATGGAGAATCAAGCGGCCTCCTTGCTCCAGGCAAACGTAGAAAGCGTAAGCCGAAGAAGACTGGCAATGGTAGCCCAACGGGTGCAGCCATGCTTCTCTTGAAGTCATTTGTGGGAACGGGCGTGCTGTTCCTGCCTCGTGCCTTCCTCAATGGCGGCATGGTCTTTTCCAATATCGTGCTTCTAGCCGTGGCAGGTCTCTCGTATACTTGCTTCGTCCTACTGGTTTCCACACGACTCGTCGTTGAACATTCCTTTGGTGACATGGGTCTGCACCTGTACGGCAAGTGGATGCGTAACATGATCAACTTCTCGCTCGTCATCTCGCAAATCGGCTTCTCCTCTGCCTATATCGTCTTTGTGTCTGAGAACCTTCAAGCCTTTGTCTTGGCAGTCACCAACTGCAGGACATACATTGGCATTGGTTACATGATATTGATGCAGATGGTCATCTTCCTTCCACTTTCGCTTTACCGGAACATCAACAACATCCAGAAGCTTGCCCTTGTGGCGGATCTGTTCATTCTTCTAGGTCTTGTCTACCTGTATTACTATGATCTTTTCACCATCGTCAGCCAGGGCGGTGTCTCGGACATCATCAACTTCAACCCCAGTAGCTGGACGCTCTTCATCGGCACGGCCATCTTTACTTTCGAAGGTATTGGTCTTATCATTCCCATCCAGACTGGCATGAAAGATCCCAAGAAGTTCCCCAAAGTCCTTGGAGGTGTCATGGTGATCATCACCGTCATTTTCATTAGCGCAGGAGCTCTGTCCTATGCAGCTTTCGGGTCCAAGACCAAGACTGTCGTCCTTCTCAACATGCCCCAGGACAACAAGTTCGTCAATGCCGTACAGTTTATTTACTCACTCGCTATTCTACTGTCTACACCACTACAGATCTATCCCGCTATTGAGATCACTAGCCAGCAGCTCTTCAGCAGGACAGGCAAATACAACCCCTACGTCAAGTGGAAGAAGAACTTCTTCCGCTTCTTCATGGTCGCGGTCTGTGCCTGCATTGCCTGGGCAGGCGCGGGCGATCTCGATAAGTTCGTCAGTCTTGTAGGAAGTTTTGCCTGTATTCCGCTGGTCTTCATCTATCCTGTAAGTACCACTCATAACTTTGTTCATCTCATCATCCGCTAATGTCACTCCAGCCTATGCTCCATTACAGGGCTGTCGCGCGGACATCTTCCGCACGTCTCATGGACATACTCCTTGGCATCATCGGTATCGTCGGCATGGTCTATACTACTTCCCTGACGATCAATTCTTGGGTTCATGGCGGCGCACCCAAAGCTCCTGGCTACTGTGACAGTCGCTGAGCTTCGCGTGACGTCGTGTTGTCCTCGAACGTAATGTAGCATTTCAGCGGTGTCCTTTTCTGCGTGTTGGTTGTTTGAATAGCATGGAAGGTGGGGCGTCGAGTGCTTGTTGTACGATGTCGAATTAGAACTGTAGATACGCGCGCACAGGTCTGGTAGACCTTTCAATCTATACATAAGCACAATCATGCCATTCCCCGGAGCCTAGTCTTAGTCAGTCTACACGGCTGGTCATCAAAGCAATATGTGCAGGTGAATTACCTATATTTCAATATAGACAGCTCACTTCCGCTCACTATCGGCTACAAATCTGCTAAAACGGCCACTCCATATGCACCAGCAACTAAACACGAACATGACCATGATCGCAGATGCCAGAACACCCGTACACAAATCCTACCACGAGTCAAAAGCTCGTACAAAGTCACATGAAGGGCGTGATATGCCCAAAACAGTCGACATCAAGTCGCCCAACCGCATTGCGTAAGGCTGAAAGTGCGGCTGAGCGCCACCTGGGCATGGCGGGGTCATATTGCATGCACACAACATTTAAAACGCCCTCCTGGCGGTCAAGGACAAGAGCAGCATCATGAGATCTAGCAACTAGGCGTTATGTCGGCAAGCCTTGCGTAGAACGCAAGGCTAGGTGTCGCTACACAGCACTAAGAATGCAGTAGCCTATGTTCTCTCACCGCAGAGCACGGCGTTGCTACTGAGACCACCATATCGACTGCGGCGGTGTACCAATCAAGACAATAGGTGCTCGAGCATGTAGGCTAGACTTTGCTTTCCCCACGGGTGAGCTGCAGGGCGGATGGAGTGGCTCACCGTCTGATAACGACAAACGTTCGCCGCGGTCCATGTCCGCCGGAAGAACCTCAGGTGTCTCTCCACAGCTTCAGTGCACCAGGGCATGGGAAGTCTAGCGCAGCCATCGCTCCGAATACGCGGAACAGCTGTGAAACCGACGCCGAGTGTGATAGGCGAGTAGACCCCTGCTATTGCGGCCAAGCATGTCGCTGCTGACGTAGCCTGTGGTGTTGAGCACTGGCTTGTGCAGAATCAGAATTAGAATCACTTTGGTAAGCGATGGCCTTGAGGATTGAAAAACAATATCTCGGCTTCCACGATGTGTCGCCGCCGTTTGTACACGAGTAGCTAGTCGGCCGCAGAGTAGCCTCATGAACCAAAAAATCAATGCTGCTTCACGAGAACAATGGGGAAAACGGCATAGCGTTGCTATTAATATGGGCTGCGCCTCTGACCCTGAACAAACAATAGCGGGCGATCAGGGCGAGCGGGCCCGCGATTGGCCAGGCCAGCTCGTGGAGTCCGATCGTAGATGGGTGCCCTGGCCAATGACGAAATAAGGGTGAAGGCACGGGCAGAGACTGGAATGGAAGCTCTTGCACGGAGCAACGTCGTGTCACAATGTAGCATGACGAGAATGATGAAGTGTTGGGGTGGTTAGTTAGGTGGTTTCAGTGCGGCAGCCACGACCCATGCGACAGCCTGCATGAGCGGCGGGCTAGCTGGATTAAGGTGGGGTGGACAAGACATAAAAGCTCCATGCCCGCTACCGCCATTTGCTCCTCTCCCATCATCACCTGCTCCTCACCACCCATATACTTCTCCCAAGCGTCAATTGAGCTCGAACACCCCACAGTCGCTTTTCTGAACTTCCCACTCACACCACTCGTTCCCTCGCCATGTGGTAAGTCGAGCTGCCCCGCAACACCCCACACCGGTGCTCTTGAATGAAAACATACAGCTAACAGACGCACCCAGCGGTATCTTTGGTTACATCAACTACCTGGTGGAGAAGGACAGGAAGTACATTCTCAACACACTTATCAATGGTGAGTAGACTCCGATTGAGTATTTCCGCAAGCTGTAGCCCCTGGTGGGGCACCACAAACAACAGCTAACAAGACCTTTGCACGCAGGCCTCGCACGTCTAGAGTACCGTGGTTACGACTCAGCTGGTCTGGCAATCGACGGTGACAAGAAGAACGAGGTCTTCGCCGTCAAGGAGGTTGGCAAGGTCGCTTCCCTTAAGAAGCTCGTCGACGAGCAGAACTTCGACCTCGAGAAGGTCTTCGACTCACATGCCGGTATCGCACACACCCGATGGGCCACCCACGGCCCCCCATCGCGCGTGAACTGCCATCCTCACAGGTACGCACCAACAATGCCGCATAACAACGTGCTGGGTCAACAGGTTGAGGCCTGGACATCCGGCACGTCGGTCTATGCTGTCATTTCAACCAAATTTCATCAACTTAAAGAGCGGGGCTGACGCGTCTACTATAGGTCCGACCCTAACTGGGAGTTCTCCGTCGTGCACAACGGCATCATCACAAACTACAAGGAATTGAAGACCCTGCTCGAGAGCAAGGGCTACAAGTTCGAGACTGAGACCGACACCGAGGCCATTGCCAAGCTCGCAAAGTACATCTACTCTGAGCACCCCGACCTGAGCTTCCCATCTCTGGTCAAGGCTGTCATCAAGGAGCTTCAGGGAGCTTTCGGTCTGCTCATCAAGTCCATCCACTACCCACATGAGGTCGTCGCAGCCCGCAAGGGTTCGCCCCTTGTCATTGGTGTGCGGACACAGAAGAAGATGAAGGTCGACTTCGTCGATGTCGAGTACAACGACGAGGGTGCTGCTCTCCCCGCCGAGAGCGCGTCCCACAACGTTGCCCTGAAGAAGGGTAACACCTTGCTCGCACCCCCCGATAAGTCCCTCCTCCACCGCTCGCAATCCCGCGCTTTCCTCTCCGACGATGGCGTCCCGATGCCCACCGAGTTCTTCCTGTCCTCCGACCCATCTTCCATCGTCGAGCACACCAAGAAGGTCCTCTACCTCGAGGACGACGACGTTGCACACATCCACGAGGGTTCGCTGAACATCCACCGTCTCACCAAGGACGATGGCTCCGTCAGCAACGTCCGTACGATCCAGACTCTGGAGATTCAGCTCCAGGAGATCATGAAGGGCCGTTTCGACCACTTCATGCAGAAGGAGATTTTCGAGCAGCCCGACTCCGTCGTCAACGCTATGCGTGGTCGTCTCGACCCTGTCAACAAGACTGTCACTCTCGGTGGTCTGAGGCAATACCTTGCCACCATCAGGCGATGCCGCAGGATCATTTTCATCGCTTGCGGTACCTCTTACCACTCCTGCATGGCCGTCCGTGGTATCTTCGAGGAGCTGACCGAGATCCCGATCGCGGTTGAGCTCGCCTCTGACTTTTTGGACCGTCAGGCACCCGTCTTCCGTGACGACACCTGCGTCTTCGTCTCCCAGTCCGGTGAGACCGCTGACTCGCTCATGGCTCTCCGCTACTGCTTGGAGCGCGGTGCCCTGACTGTTGGTATCGTCAACTCCGTCGGTTCCTCCATCTCTCTCCTCACCCACTGCGGTGTGCACATCAACGCCGGTCCCGAAATCGGTGTTGCCTCCACCAAGGCCTACACCTCTCAGTTCGTCTGCATGGTCATGTTCGCGCTGTCGCTCAGTGAGGACCGTGCATCCAAGACCAAGAGGCGCGCGGAGATCATGGACGGTCTTACCAAGATTTCAGAGCAGTTCAAGGAGGCGCTCAAGCTCGACCAGCCCATCAAGAAGCTCTGCGAGAGGTTCAAGGACCAGAAGTCTCTGCTCCTCCTCGGCCGTGGCTCCCAGCACGCCACTGCTCTCGAGGGTGCTCTCAAGATCAAGGAGATCTCATACCTCCACTGCGAAGCCGTCATGTCTGGTGAGCTTAAGCACGGTGTGCTCGCTCTTGTTGACGAGAACCTCCCAATTGTCATGATCTTGACCCGCGACGACATCTTCGCCAAGTCACTCAACGCATACCAGCAGGTCATTGCCCGTAGCGGACGTCCCATCATCATTTGCAACAAGGACGACCCCGAATTCCCGGCGGACAAGACCGACAAGATCGAGGTCCCCAGCAACGTTGACTGCTTGCAGGGTCTCATCAACGTCATTCCTCTGCAGCTCATGTCCTACTGGATGGCGGTTGCTGAGGGTGTCAACGTCGACATGCCCCGTAACTTGGCCAAGTCGGTCACCGTCGAGTAAGCATTGGGCAAGATTTGTTTGACATTGGCGTCATAGAAAGGGCTGGATATGAAATGTGTATGGGTATCTACGGATCGTGTTATGACTAAAGTTGTCTGGACGGCGGCTTATGGACTTTGAATGTAGAAGACGAAGTCATGTATTGGCGGGAATGTAGAGCTTTGAGATTAGCCACGAATGAGCATCTTCTCGTATTAAAATCTCGTATATGCAGCTGATCCTCCTTTGTGAGAAAGTGAACGCGTTGCTGGCGTTTCAGATGCTCGTGTTCCATGCCCGATGACGCTATTCGTAACCCTGGACCGCATTGCGGGGCAGCTTCACAGCTCCTTCCGCTTGAGTCTCGTTCCTGCATTCTTACCCCGCCTAGCAACCACACCACCCCATCAAGCTACACAAACCTCACCCTTAGACGCGCATCAGCTATACCCTGAAAGCTCACAAGTATGGCGACCCTCAAAGGCCCTGGTGCACCCAAAACCTATGACGGTCCGTCTCACCCCGCGCCACTCCGTTTAAGAGCTTCATGTTGACATTGACTCAGGTTCCGCCCTACGAATCGGCATCGTCCACGCACGCTGGAACACCAAGATAATTGACGCGCTCCTCACCGGCACAAAGAAAGCCCTCAAAGCCTCCGGCGTCAAGGACGAGAACATAGTCGTCCAAAGCGTGCCAGGCAGCTATGAGCTACCTTACGCCGTCAAGCAGTACGCCTCTAACCCCAATCCCCCAAGACCCGATACTAAATACAACAGACTCTACTCCGCCTCACAAGTCCAATCCTCCTCCACCGGCATCGTCGGTGCCGCCGCCGACCTCCTCGGTTCCACTTCCGACCTAACCTCCCTGACCCCCTCCGCGCCCAAAACCTCCACCGCGCCTTTCGACGCCATCGTGGCCATCGGCGTGCTGATAAAAGGCGAGACCATGCACTTTGAATACATAGCGGATGCGGTGAGCCACGGGCTCATGCGGTTGCAGCTCGAAGGCAATATTCCGGTTATTTTTGGGTTGTTGACGCTGCTGAGTGATGAGCAGGGGTTGATGAGGGCGGGGATTGGCGGGAGTGGGAATGAGGGACATAATCATGGGGAGGATTGGGGGAGTGCGGCTGTGGAGTTGGGGGTTAAGAGGAAGGGGTGGAATGAGGGGACGTTTTTGGATTAGGTGGGAGAGGAGGCGGAACATGAAGGTGAGGGCTGATATCGGATTATCATGGAAGGATAATCATGGAATCGAGTTACTGAGTAGGCTACGGCAGGCTCAACATTGCATGAGCTAGTCCATGCCCTCAAAGTTGGCAATGGACGTCCTCTTCAGCAAGCACATCTGCCTCTCGAGAACAACTGCTTTTCGAGGCCATGCAACTCGTAGTACGCGAAAGCTAGGTGACCTTCAGAGTGACCCATCTTATCACGATGACCAGTGGTATGCCCCAGAATTCATATCATGCAAGTCTAGTGATTATGCACATATTCAGTTGCGAGGTATGCGACGCGACTCTTCGGTGTGTGATCTGGGATCGCGATGGCGCTTGGGGCCCCGGATGCTTTCAACGGCACCGTCCAGCATAAGCACAGTGCCTTCAACACGGGTCCGTCGCCGTGCCCAAAAATCGCGCGCTTTTACAGCAGGATGTGCTCCAACCGGCGTAATAGTTGCATGATGTTCGACTTTTGATACGACGTGTAGCCTGTGAGACATTGGAAATTGCGTCGGTCATGCTTCGAGGCGCGGTCAGCCTGACAATGAATTTGGATGCGCGAAAGTGACACGGTTGCCACGAAGCTGACGAAGACGCGATATGCGTCCCATAACATCGCGTGATTGCACTGTCTGATAAAAATCGTCTGTCATGTCGTCTAGTGGTTGTGGTTGAAAGATGACGATTGCGCACCTCCCCTTTTCCTCAAACTGCCGCTAGCGGACGCTTGGCAGTCAGTGATCCGCACCTCACCTTGAACCTTGCATTCCACCACGCCTAACGGCAGCCATCTCCTGCCACCAAGGCTCTTTGCGCGTGTAGACACCATTTGTGTGCTCACGACACCCATCCTTTCCTTCGTCATCTCTCCGCACTGCGCGCTCGTCGCACGTGGTGCACCTCCGACACGCTCACACCGCGTTTGTCGCGTTGTCGCCAACCCGTTTCTGGCCTGCAGCAACATCGAGTCCTGCACACACACACATCCCGGCAGGCGCCAATTGTCCATCAAGGCCCAATAATACAATAATATCGAGATGGGAGGATTCTGCTGAAGGCGCAAACACAAGGTATATAGGAGCGCTCTGACAGCGGGTTTCCCACCCCAAACCAGCACCACTGGAGACGTGTCCCGGGACAGACGCGGTAAAGGCACCTTAGGTCGCAGCCACGACAGGTTCGCAGCGCGCGAGCTTGGCCGTTACAGCTTCCTCACAAACGGCGCCACACCGCCGGCACCAGCAACTGAACGCGCCGACCAGGACGAGCGTATCTTATATTCACCTCTTTACCATGCGCGGCGCTCGGACACCACAATAAAACTGCGTCATTTCGGGCAGTTCTACGACCTCTCACCACCTCAATTCTTCCCACACCTTCTCCACAATGTCGCGGTCTGGTCAGGCGATATCGCTTTCCGCATTGACACCTCTGACGACCAGCTCGCCCAGTCCGCGCTCCGCCAAAACTTCGTATGACACGATGAACGGGACATCCTCCTCACGCGCGGCGCCATCGAGTGCGCCAGAAAATGTCGCCAACACCATCACACCCGTGAACACACCGCCTGAGACAAGGAAATCCGTATTTCCAGCAGACGGCGTAATGGCGAAGCGCATACTATACGATCCCTACTCCGACGCAAAACTCGAGAAAAAGGTCAGGCACAGCAAGCCGGCACAATACAAAACGGTCTTGGATAAGGTATGTGAAGGTTATACTTGAATACATAGATGTGGTCGCCCTGTGATGCAAAGGCTAACTTGACTTGTTCACAGGGCGACCCATCTCCTCCACCAGACCCACGGCTGGCTCTTGCTGGATATACCAGCGGAAGCTACATTTTGAAACCTACCGCCAAGTCGAAGCTACGAATAGCGCCTTATATCGCTAAGCCATATGCATTCGATAACCGCATTTCCTGCGGTCCCGGACCTGCCACTCAGGTGGTAGTAACTGGATTCGACCCTCTGACACCAGACTCGCAACTGCGAGGATTTTTCTCCACTTACGGCGACGTCGAGAGCCTACGTGCGGAGGTCCATCCTGATAACGGTAGCCCTCTTGGAATCTGTTTGATTAAGTTTCGCGACACTCCGCAGGCTCGGGGTAGCGTTGCGATCAAAGCATCTACGTCGGCGAAGCGGGCAGAAAGAGAAGGTTCGAACCAGCGCTTGGGACAACAGGTCATCAAGGTTCACACCGATCGCGAGGGCCGAAGATGCGCTAAGCTCGTAGAATTGGTAGTGCAAAAGAGTCGCAAACAGGAAGAAAATATACGGGCAAAAGCCGCTGCAAAAGCGGCGAAGGCTTCAGCTCTTGCAACACCAGCGACGTTTGATTTGCCGGCAAATGTGCCCAAGGGACCTTCGGGGCGGGGCGCACGGCCACCTATACCTGTTCCACGAGAACCGCTGAACAAGAAGGCTGCGCTATCACACCTCATCGAAAAGGATCCGATCAAACCTAAGCTCAAGCGCGCACCTTACCTGTTCATTGCACACCAATACGTACCCGTCCTCTCCACAACAATCGACCATCTCAAGAGGCGTCTAAAGAACTTTCGGTGGGATGCTCTACGTTGCGACCAGACCGGCTACTATGTGGTTTTTGCCTCTACCAAGCATGGCGAAGACGAGGCTGTCAGGTGTTTCCGCGAATGCCATATGAAGCCACTGTTTACCTATGTAATGAACATGGAATGCCAGCAGTATGGTGACCCGGATTACGAGCGTAGCCCCAGTCCGGAGCGTGTTATGGCGGACAAGAAACGGAAAGCCATTGAAGACCGCATGGACCAGGAAGAGAGTGCTGATCTGGAACTCGAGAAGACGCAGAGAGCAGAAGCTATGGATCCAGTGGTGGCAGCCCTAGAGCAGCTGAAGCAGGAGCTGCAAGAAAAGATTCTTGGGGATATCAAAACTCGCATCGCTGCTCCGACTTTGCTAGAGTTGATGCAACCGGAGCGACATGTTGAGAAGCGCCGAAGGTTGAATATCGCGGAGCCCCGAAAGAAGGAGGAGGACATTCGACCGCCATCGCTTCTTGTTCCAGGATTGGATCCCTTCGGTGCCGGGACGCCCAAATCTCGTGCTGCAGGCTTCTCTGGGCGTGGTCGAAAGGCTCTTGGTCCATACGACCGGAACCGCCCTGGCAAGAAACCTCCACGGATTGTCAATGCTTTTGCCGATGAGCGACGAAAGGCATCTGCGCCTAAGCCCCGTGTGGCTCGTGGCCTGCATCGACAGATGATTGAGATGTTTGAGGGCCCTGAAGAGTCAGATGACGAAAGCCGGAGCAACCTCACGCGTGGCACAGAGGAGCAGGAGAGCCGTCCGATCAGTCGTGCACCGTCAACAGACGTCGAAGAGGAGGAGGAGGAATCGTCTCGAGCACACCGTGCTAAGCGGCGCCGCATTGAAGCTGGATGGGGTGAAGACAGCGACGACGAGATGATGGACGACTCCCACGCGAGGAGCCTGCTTGCTCACTGCATCCACAAGGATCCAGAGAACATGGCTGAGAAAGAGCTGGAACAGGTGCTTGCTATTTTGCCACGTTCTTCGCCAATTTGGAAGAAGGCAGACAAAGCTCTCAAAGGCTTCAGGCGGCTGCGCAAGATTGAACAAGAGGCGGACGCAATCTTTGGTGTGGAAACAAGCCCGGTTGACAAACTTGATCCAGAAGTCATTGTCACCCAGGACGATGAACCATCCAAACCAATTGAGACCACCGAGCTTCCAGAGACACTCAAGTCGCTCAAGAAGAAGCAGGCTGCTGCGAAGCCGAAGAAGAAGACGAAGAAGCAGCTGGAGGAAGAGGCCAAGAGCGCCAAGGCTGAGGTCACAGAAATCTCTCTTCCAGAGGAGGATATTGCTGAAGTCAAGGAACACGCGCTGGTACCTGAGGTGTCTGTCACGGAAGATACTCCTGAAGAGGACGATACTGGTTCTGTAATGTGGGGCGTATCATCGACCGAGCCGCGCAAGACTGTGGAAGACGACTTCAGTGTTGTAATGGACATTGATGGTTGGCAACACATGCTGAAGGATGAAGAGGATTTGCTACACCTCAAAGCAGCACTACAGTCAATCGAGGCAGCCAAGATCGGAGATGCGCAATCCTGGGCTTGGAAGCAGAAGTCTATCAAGCACCTCAACCGCCCAGGCGGCGAGGAGGGCGTCTCCCGCACGGAAACCAAGATCGAAGGATACTATGTTCCAAATCCCACAGGCTCGGCTCGAACAGAGGGTGTCAAGAAGATCCGCGAGTCGGAGAAGTCCAAATACCTGCCCCATCGTATCCGTGTGCAGAGGGAGCGCGAAGAGCGTCAACGCCAGGCCAAGAAGGCGGAGCATGCTGTTATCTCCGTTGAAGGCTTCAAGTTCACGACCAGCTCACAGAAGGCGTCGACTGCCAACTCTCGTGCAAATCGTGCTAACAATCGCCGCATGGTGAACGACATCAACATTTCCAAGAATATGACCGGCGCAGAAGGTGATGCCTTGCGCTTCAACCAGTTGAAGAAGCGAAAGAAGCTGGTCAAGTTCGATCGCTCCGCCATCCACAACTGGGGTTTGTACGCACAGGAGAATATTGTGGCCAACGATATGATCATTGAGTATGTCGGTGAGAAGGTTCGACAACGTGTGGCCGATTTGCGAGAAGTTCGATATGATCAACAGGGTGTGGGATCGAGTTACCTATTCCGCATTGATGAGGATACTGTCATCGACGCAACCAAGATGGGTGGCATTGCTCGCTTCATCAATCACAGCTGTACGCCAAACTGCACAGCCAAGATCATCCGTGTCGACAACACAAAGCGTATCGTCATCTACGCTTTGCGTGACATTGGGCAAGGTAAAACCAACCACTCTCCACTTCATCTGACGACCAATGCTAACTGTTATGACAGATGAGGAACTCACCTACGACTACAAATTCGAGCGTGAAATGGACGCCACAGACCGCATTCCTTGTCTCTGCGGATCCGTCGGCTGCAAGGGCTTCCTCAACTAAGCCCTACACATCATCTCCAGCATCTCAACATCATCATCTCGCTTCAGCGTTTCAACACTTATGTAACTTTCAGGACTGGGGAAGAGATCGAGCCCCACGTCGGGGCAGGCTGCATCAACATCGGCGTTTTTTTCTCACCACATTCTTCCATCTATGTACTTTTCTCTCTCGTCACACATCAAAAGAACGGGTGGTCGTCTCTTGGTCGTTGCATTTTGTGGCGTGTTTGTCATTTGTTGAGCATCTCAGCCGCCGGCTCCGTTATAGATGGGGTGGGGGTGGGCTGCTGGAAGGAACCCGAGCTGTGTGCAGCTAAGTCTAGGCTGTGTGGACACGCGGAAGAGCGTGGTTGGTAGCGATAATTGAAGAATTGTGAGAGTGTAGCTTTGAGTGCTTTGGTATATGGATGTTGATGATGTGATGCTCGGAGCTCGTACAAAGTTTCTTTGGACTGGGGTCGTGGTGAACCTCGAGTGGGTCAGTGACACAGCACGGTCTGGGGAGAATACAATGTAGAGGCTAGGAGGTTACTCGGGAGGCTGAAGTGGATGAAGAAATTTGTCCTGTGAACTGCCGCGCAGGTCCACTTCTTCGCTGTTGCACAGAGTCGGGAGCCTAAGTAGCAGAAGTCTTCGAGGTATCATATTCCCAGTGAGGCATTGGGATATGTACAATTAAACATTACTTTGCGAGTATCGGCACTACGCCCCCGTAGCTCATACGACAGCCTGACTGATACATTACAACAGTGCTCTCTCAACTCGCAGTGCCATTCGTAGCTTTCGTCGCCTTGTCATCTCTCTTCACCACATTTCCATTAGTCTGCGGTGCCGCATCGCCTTCTCCGCTGGATTTCGACGAGTCCACATCGTCAGAATCACTGCCCTTTGCTGGTGCTTCAGAGGGTGGCGGTGTCTTTGACTTTGGCGGCGCAGAAGCAGGAGCAGCATCCGGATCATCAGGCGTTGCAACAGGAGGGACCACGACACCAGTCGGCGCCGAAGGATCCGGAGCGACATTAGTAGCAGGAGCCACAGACGGTGTTTCCACCACAGCAGTCGTCGGCGTCTGTCCAGGACGAGCCCGCAATATCGCAGCTGCGCCATCCGTAACCGCATTCATATACATATCCGCTTTCTCAACGTCAGCAAAATACCCCTTATCAAGACTGACACCACTTACGATCATTCATAGTATTATTCTTCACCACCTTGTCATAAAGCCTTGTCAATCGCGCAACCTCACTCCTCACACTAATCCCATCGTCAATCGCAATCTCATCGTACCCGTGCACCCCGCTCTGAATCCCCAACCACATCACCTCTGAATTCTCAATCTCATCGACGACTCGGTCTAAATCGTCCCGGAACATGCGCGCTCGCATCGGCTGCCCGCGCGACTTCAGGTACGCAACTACGCCTGCGATGATGGTGTTCAGCGCCCCGAACACGGTGATCAGGATGTGCGAGGAGCCTGATGCGCCGAGCCCCGTGAGCGCGGCGCCGAGCACGACTTGCGAGAGGAGGAGCGTGTTGGAGAGCGACGCTGTGAGTAAATACGTCCGGTTCTGGGCATTGCGTCTGCGAGTTGCGCGGCCGTAGAGGGAGCGTCGGGCGACATTTGGGCGTTGCGCATTTGGTGGCAGATTGGATGGCGGGACGCCGGCGAGGGTGCAGAATTGGATGTGGATGTCGTTGGCGTCGGGGCGGAGAATGCCTGCTGCGGCGTACCGGGAGAGGATTGATGAGCTTAGGAGGGGTGTTTCTTCATCGTGGGTTGGCATCGTGCTGGGTATGGGAAAAGGTACATCGTGGATGTAGCGGGATGTTGGGGGATTAGCACCGCGCGCCGTTGAGCGGGCTGAACGGGATTTTCCGTGGGAGGATGTTCATGATGCCTTGCTCTTGCTAAGTTCTCGACAGTTCCGTGTTTTTTTGCTGCTTCGAAAAATGTTGATGCGAGGATTTGGTTGCGAAGAAATGTTCACGATGGCCAGGGTTGTGGTTGCACGACCAAACCCACAGTTTTCATGCGGAGCGGAGAAGGGCCCTCGTGATCAATTGAACGTTCCTCCCTACATCTTGCAATACCATTCACGTCTGCGCTTGAACTCTTGATTCATTCGCTACATGTGTAGTTATGATCAGTTAGAGTCGATGTTCTTATGAACGCTGATGCGGTCAGGGCTGCGCGATAGTTCAGAACAGAACAGTTAGGACGTATGATTTAGAGCAATATCTAATTCTGAGCCTCGTCATTCCATTGAACGTGCTCTACGCGACGCCATCCCGGCTGCAAACTCTCGTTGAGCTGCACAGAAAGCCTCAGCGGACTTGCCCAGTTCTCCTTCCAAGAATACTTCAACGCCCACCAACATACTGCCGTCTGGAAAAGAAGTACCCTGGGCAACCTTGAAG
Source organism: Parastagonospora nodorum SN15 (assembly GCF_000146915.1). Classification (NCBI taxonomy): domain Eukaryota; kingdom Fungi; phylum Ascomycota; class Dothideomycetes; order Pleosporales; family Phaeosphaeriaceae; genus Parastagonospora; species Parastagonospora nodorum. Next base: position 974,337 of record NW_001884553.1, read on the forward strand.
AAAAGGTCATGCTTATCCGGGTCAAAGCTCAAATCTCTGTTCTCAGGCTCCGGGACAGTTATAGGAAGTAGTGGAACCCGGAGCAGGAACTTTCGATTGTTGATGATCTTGTCTTTGTGCTGGCTGAGGCATTCGTGCGCTGCAATCATGAATTGCTTGACCGTGATCGGACTACCATCAGCATGTTCAATGAGCACGGGCCTGGGTTGGTCCTCCTTCGGGACCCTCTCGTGAATCATGGCCGAAGAAATATCTTTACTGTAAACCACCATGCGGCTTGCGGATGGCACAGCGACATCCTCTAGCGCTAGTGCATGCGAAAGAAAGGGACGGAGTTGTTCTGTCCCGTCTTCCTTGAGTCCAGCCTCAACCAAGATGTCTTCCACACTGCCTAGAATGCTCCAACGAAGTCTCGTGAGAGGTTGCTATATATTATCCGCTGTGATGTAAACAGCAAGTCGGGACTTTAGGCGCAAAACGCGGTTCTCCCTACACAAACTGGGAAACGCTAATCTGGTTACGTGATTGTTGCCGGACGTACGTCCTCTCATTCTGGATATATCATATTCAGAATGGTCAGATGATGACAAGCTTCCAGATGTCGCTTCTATGTGGAAGAATGCAAAGACGACACGGAACATATCAGACGAGCATTGGCCAAAGTCTCAAAGCATCAACAGGACCTGTTCCGCCAGCTCATGGCGAGCAGTGGATGCTGGCGAAGAGGCCGTCTGGACATCAGCCGTTTCGAAATTTATGTACGGATGCTTTCAAGAGCATCAAAGGATTACGAAAGCTTAACGTGCTTTGTAGTATTCTATACCGTTAGCTATATCAACCATTCACGCCGTCCGAATGCATTCTTCGGTCGGAATGGCGAGCGTGCCATGGTGCAAGCAACCAATACGATTGCTGCAGGTGAAGAGATTAAACTCGGCCGATTACCTAAGACCTTATAATGCGTAAAAGCTGGGTGAAGAAAGTCGTAATTACAGCATAAATACTCCTTTGATTGCCACTGTCGCGACTGCCATCGTGACACTTACAGAAAAGGTGACGAGACCCGCTGGCGTCTTCAGTGTCTCTATGTAAAGATGACTGGAATTTCTAGCAGTCAAATAATACCCACAGGTTTGAAGGCACGAATTCAATATACTTCGCATCACTTGTCTGGCGCACGTGGATACTACATTCTGATTCGACAGCTCACATGGCAGGACATGCGGTTAGCAGTAGCTCATATCTGCATAGCAAAAACTCTGCATAGCTCCAGCCTTCTCAGCTGTGCTTAGGATCACGCTACACAGAACATGGTGGTATCTATAAGTATTAACGGGTACTTCTGGAATAGTGTGATCGAGGCGATAGGGATCTTGCAGCAGTGTCTTAGTTCAGAGTGAAATTTCGGTTTGGTGGGCCAATTGCAGGGTTAGCATATGCTTTGAATTGACTCAGGCTGAGCTACCAGTAGATTGTAGGATTTTTAGGCAAGGAGCTTGAGACATCTAGGTGATTGCTCACCAGTCATGCTTGGGCGGATCACCAATCTGTCGTGGATGGTCGACCATGAGAGTACATAAAGTTCTTCAAACACTGAAAGCACTAAAATTATGCCAACTTATTCATTTTCAAGTTTCATCAAGCTGCCACAGCAACTCGATGGCGGCCCCAGTCAACATCAACAACCATGTAGAAATTTATATGCATGCCACCAATGGATGAGCGGTTCGAGCGATACAAGTGGCTGAACGCGGGACATGTCTTCTCCAAAATGTGTTGCCACTGTTCATCAACACGGGAGTGGCATGGGACAGTTTGGTGGAGGATCTAAGAGGCACACAAACTAACTGAATCAGCACGGAAAGACTGTAAGCGGGCACTGCTGCCGGAGGACGTCTCCACATAGAAGTCAATCGTATAACTGGCGAGCGGCGGGCGCTTTTTAGACGACTACATCAGTCCAGCGCATCTACAGCATGCCTCAACTAGCTGAGGTGCAATAGGCAGCTAGAAACCTGGAGGCTTCGGTCCACACGACAGATGAAGCATGGAGGGAGTACCAGATTATCTATACTCAACATGGCATTCGAATACCTGAATTAGACAGCTTATTGCATCTGCGGAGGAGGCTTCTGGGATAATCGCTTAGGCTTACATCAGTGAGATTTTGCTTATCGGTGTGTGGCACAAGGGTTGTACTAGAGCAATTTATTAATTTAGCTGGAGTCAATGAAACAAATTTGGGTAACATCATGTCTCTAAAAGCGGAAGAATTAGACATGAGGAAATATACAAAGATAAAATCACATATGACCCTGGTATCGATCGAACTCAGGACCCGTTCCGACCCAACCCCCCCCTCCAGTAACGGATGACAAGAGAACCCCCTCGAAATTCTTGACCGAAGCCATAGCACCTTCCCACCTTCCCACTGGAACAAAATCATTTACAAAGTGAAACATAACTATAGGACCTTAGTCCTGTGAGTTAGTAACAAGATGTTGTTCTATTAAATGCGACATATCTTTCACTATTACCTCCGCCTTTCCCCGTCACCTCTTCCACCTCACACTTCCATCTAAACTTGGATGATTCGGTTTATACCTATTTCTGTGTTTTTAAAAGGCTTTCTGTATACCTCTACTTTACTCGTTATTTTAATCTCAAGTATGTTCGAGGCATCCTGCCACCTACATCTCCCTTTCAGAGCCATTCATGCTGTCTCTCTATCCCCGGAGCATATCAGCCAACACCGTCTTGTACTACTCATACGTCCTTTCCTTGTTAATTATCACTACGATAGACTCTCTAACTGTCATTTTACCGCAGAGTGAGGAAGACAGCGAGTTGAGTGAAGAAGAAGACGGGATTGACCCTGAAGATTGGGAGGACTCTGGATTTGGCGACGGTCGGGACGATGAAGATGAGGACGAAGACGGAGATAGCTCAAGGGTCAGAGGTAGGAATAGAGTTACATGCACTCCGGTGCGTCCTACCAAAGTCTCCAGGATGTCAGAAGGAGCTACGAGCACTACTACCCTTGACCTGCTTCCCTCCAGTGGCTCATCAGCTACTGCGGACACGACATCAAGTCTGGCTACAACTGCCGCTGCGACCAGCAGAGTTAAACACTAAGCGACATCAGAAACGCCGTTTGAGACGTATAATGAATGAAGGATACCTAACAGCTGACAACGATCGTTTTTCCTATTTCCAAGTCTGTTAAATCGCCCAAGTTCGAGCCGCGATCAGCACTGTTACAACCTTGTGCCGTTCATGTGCTACACCTCTAACCTCAAAAGCAGTGAGAGTTGTTCCGTGGCGTGAGAATCTGGCCGAGCAAGCGCGTCAGCTAAAGTGAGGCGCCGCTTACCTGTAAGCATACATGATGGGATTGTTTCAAAGAGCCCAACTGCCCGAGCTCTGCCCGACGCCCTCCCTTCCTGAACTCATTCAGAGCGTTGTAACCGCGAAATTTTCAAGTCGCGAAGAAGAAGGGCCGTTCATAACACGCAAAGCATCATGCACAGGAAGGATATCCGAAAGGTCTTCCGTCAGTATGTCAATGCGTGGTAGGAGCTCAAGTGATGCATGCCCAAGCACATCCATCACAGGCTATAACGGTCCTACATGCCCGAGCTCAAGCAACGGGAAGTATGACGACGCCAATGCCGCAGCCCACGCAGAACCGCCGCATGAATGCCGAGCAAACCACTAGATCGACACGGAAGATCGAAATAACGTGGCATGTTGGTGTACAGGGAGGTCGGTGTCGAACTTTAACGTTCTTGCAAAGCTAGACCAAGCCTAGTATAGTTATTGATGCCCAATACTAAATGCACGTACCTTCGAGCGGACTTATGACCTCGCGACGAGTTTGAAGGCGTGGTTACGTTACTGAGATCATGCCGACATGATGCTCCGTGGAATGGGTGTTGTCGCATAACGCGCTACAAGTTTCGTCCTTGGCGGAGTGCATGTTTCTCTGACGTTACCATACCCACAACGCAACGATTGTAGACCTTGCCATGTTGTATGGTTACTGCACGAGTCATATCTTCGAAACGACGGTAGCGACTCGTTCTTCGCGCCAGGATTCCGGACACCACCTCTGGGCGATCTGAAACATCGGCACGTCCGCCGGCTGCGGCCCGTCGGGCGGAACTCCACAAGCGGGAGGCATCAACATGGCGGATGCCTGGCTTCAACAACGAACCTCACGCCATCCTTAGCCTCGAGGAAAACGTTGAGAGCATGTCTGTAATGGGGGTGGGGTAGTTTCTTGAAATAGACTCGAACTTTGCCTTCGACCTTGACGTGCATTAAGCATAACATTGAGGAAGAGTGGTGTCTTGAAACTATTGGTGTGATGGAGACGCATAGCCGTGGACCCGTGGCAGAGATGTTGATAACATAAAATCGACCAGCCATCGGAAATTACTCCCGGAGCCTACCGTTGCTGTCCATTGGATTGTTGTCGGACGACTGCATGTCAACAGTCAGCACAGCGTATTGTGCGGAGGAACCCTGGCGAGCAACAAAGTCCCGATGCCAGAATAGACAGGCGGCATGATCTGGGAAGGACTGGTCAACCATCCGAGAAATTCTCCTTGCTTTCGTCATCAAGACTGTGGGTGCTGTGACTGCCGCAGGTGAGTGTAGAGACTAATCGCGCGAATGCCGCAACCCTGCATGTGACATTGGTACTTTAGTCCATGTGCAGATATCTGAACATGGTGAGACCTTTGGCACATGCCTGACTATAACCAGAGCATTGTATTGAATGGCATCTGTGGAGATGGGCCAATCCTGGCATGCGTGGAACTGCAGGGAAGTGGATCAGAGGGGCGCGGTTGGTCACCGTAGGTCAACAGGTGGATTGCGACAGTTGGAATTTTCCTATCCTAGAAACTTGAGCCTACCCGTCTGATGTTGTGCAGATGCAGAGTGAAGGCTTAAGCGATGCAACTACGCTGTTGAGGTCCATGCTCACCACAGGCTGCGTATGTGAGCACATCAAGGCTGCAACAGTGATCTTCCGCAATGTTGTTAATTCATCTCCGGCTAATGCATGTCGTGCAGAAGCGAGGCGGGGAGACGCATCCGATCCTAGCGAAGCATAAGGGCGCAGTGAGTGGCAATTGCACAAAGCTGATGTTGACCTGCTGTGCCCAACGAGAATGTCTTAGTGACGTGAGCGTGCTTCTGTCACCGATCTCTGAGAGCTTGGACCGTAGAACGCCGTGAGACACAAGTTGACCCGACCTTAAGCGGAGGTGCCACAATCGGTCGACATTGTTGGGCGAGCATTTTGCGAGCTGGAGAACGAACGCATCAAAATGAAACTGTGACACGACGGGAAGAGACCCGACCGTTACGCAAGTGAGAAATCTGTCAGTACATCCTGGCCGACAGCTCATATGCACTACGATAAAGGACCAACAAGGGATTGCCTATAGGAGACAAAGGTACTTTAGACTTCCCGCACGTCTACACGACAGCGGCTTGCAGTATCGTATGCGACGAGAACGTAGTGAGGTGGAGACAACGGCGTGGCAGATTGGAACCTGAGTGAACGGCCACGTTGCCGTGGTAGGTCGAGCCCGGCAGCAGCTCCACGGACTCGTAGTCTGTTTTCCCAAAGTTGCAACGACTTGGGAACTTGAAGAGGATAAATGGAGTCGCATGCATATCCGCTCCGAACCTCACCCCTGACCATCGATAGGCAGCACCGGCTAAGCGAGGGAGGCCAAAGTTGACGCAGCAGGTAGTTGCATGCTGTAATGCAGATGGCCCGAAGGAGTAATCAAGACATGCAGGCTGTGGTCAGCACAGCCAACGCATGGTGATGCACACCCGAGTTGTGCCTTGCTGAAATGTGCTGTGATCCATGGGCATCGGTCTCGGTTGTTGCGCAATCTCATTCCACGATGGTCGCACACCGTTCAGTGACGCGATGGAGCGTGTTCCCAATGCAGACGGGGCGGTCTAGACGAGGTCCTCCAGGCATGTGGTCATCGGTGTAGGAAGCGACAAGGGAGCCAATGAAATGTGCTCGGCAAACCGAAACACAACGGTGGTAAGGCGGCACACGGTACTGGATCCTATTCGGTCCGAGCCTCTGTAGGCTGCGATGATGAGGCCCATGGTAGGCGTAGGAGTAGTGGTGAATGCCACAGACGATCATCCTGCGCCACATGTGCAGCAGGCGCGACTGAACATGTTGGCCTTGGGCGTGATCTGTGATCTGCGCAGCAACGTCGGCGACGGAAGGAGCAGTCAGTCAGCGACAAGATTAGTCGTGGACTCCCGAAGTCCCGTGGGGGCCATGAGTCGAAGTCCCTTTCTTCGTGTGCGATGGTCCTCTCTGCAATGGCGCGCACAGTGAGCCGGGACTCAGGAGTGCATGGCCGAAGCGGCAAGTGGAGTTCGGAGCGTTTCAGAGGCGAGCAGGGCTGGCAGGGCCATGCTCGTTGCGGACGTTGCTGGTGTTTGCTATGCGCGAGCGAGAAGGAAATGGATCATTGATGGCCTGGGGTGGTGAAGTGGGCGAGGTTGGCGGAGTGGGCCGCGCTTGCCTGAACCGGGGCGCGACTGCCGCCGCGGCGCAGAGTAGGCCTGGGGCCATGACCTTCTCGGTTCTCGACCGAGGCAGTGACAGATTCATCTCCATCTCAACGGCCTCCCACCTGCCAGGGCTGTCCCGTCTCGTCTCAGCTGTGCTCAACAGCGCCAGTGGCCGCGGGCGGCGACATGTTAGCAGCGCACGTGACGGGCCAGTGCGAGGATGACGGGGTGGGGGCTGGTGTTGCGCAAGCTCCGGGCGGCAGACGGCTGCGTACCGACGAGTGATGGCGGCACCGATGAGATGAGCAGCAAACAATCTCTTGTCGCCGTCGCCGTCGCCATGCTCTCCACGGGCCGGGGCAGCAAGACAGGATCCTCCTTGCGGCGTCTCCAGGCGAGCAAGAGGCAACCAGGCACACCGCAGCCTCAGCGACGCTGTCATCGAGTCTACTGCTCCCACTGCCGTCTGACGCCGCCCGCAATATTGGCACATGGGTGCGCTGGGCCGGGGTGCCACAAGGGGAAACGAGCTGGGACACTTCCCGCCAGCCCCGACGATGGCTCTAGCGACCCGCAGCGCACAGCCAACACAACTAGCACACCAATTCGGGGCCCACCCTTCGACCTTCACATCGCCCCCCTGCTAGCCCGCTTGGGGGACGACCGGCTGTCATCCGCCCATGCATGCCATTTCGCGCCTGCAGCGTCTTTCCCCTAGCACTGCAAGTCCACTTCGCCCCGCCGAATGAGCTCCAGCGGTTTGCGCCTCCATCGACCAGGTGGTTCCTCCTTGCCCGC